>NW_026068245.1:522256-529756 GCF_014885135.2 Alexandromys fortis
TCCAGTGTGGGTCTCTGTCTCTATCTCCATCCATCACCAGATGAAGGTTCTATGGTGATATGCAAGATATTCATCAGTATGGCTATAGGATAGGGTCATTTCAGGTTCCCTATCCTCAGCTGCCCCAGGAACTAACTGGGGACATCGCCCTGGGCACCTGGGAGCCCCTCTAGGTCCAAGTCTCTTGCCAACCCTAAGATGGCTCCCCTAATTAAGATATGTGCTTCCCTGCTCCCCTATCCAACCTTCCTTTATCCCAATCATCCCGTTTCCCCAAGTTCCCCCCAACCTCCCCTTCTCACTTTTCTCTCCCCATCTTCCCTTTAATCTTAGGAAATTTTTTAAAAATTATTTTTTATTTTATGTGTATTGCCTGCATGTGTGTCTGATTTTGGATTTGTAGACAGTTGTGAGCTGCCATGTGGGTGCTGGGGGAATTGAACTCAAGACCTTTGGAAGAACAGTCAGTGTTCTTAACCACTGAGCTATCTCTCCAACCCCTAATCTTAGGAAATTTTAAGCTAGACATAGTGATGTAGGCCTTTAATCCTAGGACTGAGATGCAGATGCAGGTGGATCTCACAATCTGAGGCCAGCAGTCTTGGTCTACATAGAATTCCAGGACAGCCAGAGACCCTGTCAAGAAAACAAACAAACAAAACAAAAAAATTTTTTAAAAGATTTTATTTTACGTGTGCATGTGTCTGGACATGTGTAAGGGGATGTGCCTGTATGCATGCAGAGGCCAGGAGAAGGCATTGGGCTGCTGGGTTTGTGGGATGCTCTGCTTGTTATGTGTGTGCTGGGATCTGCACTCTGCTCCTTAGGATTGGATAGCAGTCTCTTCACAGCTGAGCCACTCTTTAGCCCTTGTATTCCGTATTTTTGAGACAGTCTCATAAAGCCCATGCTGACTTGTGGAACTAATGTTGTGTAGAATTACCTTTAACTGATTCTCTTGCTTCCAACTCTCAATTACACTGACATGTTTCTTATTTAAAAAATAAAATGACTTTCAAATTTTTAAGAACTTAAAATTGCCAGGTAAAAATGCTGTTTGACAATATGGCCAAATAAAGACTTTTTATGATCATCTACTCTTTGTCCCAAGAAATTCCTCTGTTTGAAGCTCCGTGTTTCCTTTCAAGGCTTTAGGATTCTCGGTAAGCCCAGAGTTTAACCCGAGGCCGGACTGAGCTTTGTTCCACATAGCCCTCCACTTCCCTCTGCAGGGAATGTTGGCTGCAGACTACACAGTGGCAGGAAGTGCAGGGACTTGGACAGGTTCCCAGGGCAAGGTGTTCTTTGAGCAGTTAGCCTTAATCCCAGCAGGACTCTTCAAAGGGTTCCTGCGATAATAGGAAACTTACAAGGTCTATAACCTGGCCTTTGGGTGTGGGAGCTCAGGGAAGTCACTTCAATCGGGTGTTCTGGGACTGTGGCTCAGTGTTATGAACTGTAATTGCTGGAAAGGGGGGTTGCTCTCTTCTGATTTCCTGAGCACCTTTAGGTGGAGGAAAGGTCACTGCTAAGCTTTGTGTTGAGGATAGGAGCACATCTAGGACTCTGTCTTGGGAATGTCAGTAAGGGCCCTTTATAGAGAGACTTAGGGCTGGAGCACCTTCCTCAGCCTGTGGGAAGACTTTTCATATTTTCATATAGTGTACCAAGACATGCTCTGGCCTGCAGCCTTCTTTGTAGCTCCTGACTCGTCTTGTAAGTGAGTTACAACAGTGAGAGCAACGGAAGGTTTGTTTCAATCCAGCATCCTTTTCCTCAGGACCCAGCCACCTCCTAAGCTCCCTGTGGGCCCCAGTCACAAGCTGTCTAACAATCACTACTGCACTCGCGATGGCCGGCGGGAAGTTGTGCCTCCCTCAGTCATCATGTCTTCACAGAAGGCTCTGGTATCGGGCAGAACAGCTGAGAGGTAAGGACCATGAGTGCTCCCTGCCCAGGACTTCTGCCACTACCCTTTCTTCCCCTGCAGTGGAAAGGTGCTTTGCACAATCCCATTTTATCACCTAGGTGTGGTCGGACAGGCCTGTGATCCCTGTATTCAGGAGACTGGCAAGAAAATCAGGAGTTCAGGCCAGGGCTGAGGATACAGCTCATTTAGTAAGCTACTTGCCTCGTAAGTACTGAGACCATCCCCAGAACCCACATTAAAGAGTCAGACCTGGTAGTATGCTTGTAACCCCAGTGTTGGGGAGGTGAAGACAGGAAGTTTACAAATTCCAGGTCAATCTGGATGTTAAAGTTAGGGGCAGGTCAGATGTCTGAGTGGGTAAGGTACTTGATGACTTGAGATGGATCCCCAGGATCCATGTGCTGGAAGCAGAAACTTGGTGCCTGCAGATTGTCTTCTAACTTGTACACATGTGCGATGGCATGCCCCTAACCTCAATAAATTAATCCAAAAATGATGGTGATAAAAGAGCCTCAAAGGAACCCAAGAGAAAAAAAACACTATTTGGACCCTGTCTTCAGGTATCTTTTATTAAAAGAGAACGACAGTGGTTTTACATGAGGTTCATAGGAAGCCGTAGTCTGGAATGAGTTTCTGCACTAGATCCAGCAGGCCAAGACAGAGCAGACATTTATGTGAAGCTTAGTTGTTTAACCAGCCTTCTGAGAAACAGGTGAAAGATCACAAGCAGTTCCCTGGCAAACCAGTTTTAGCTGCCATGATAAAGAAGTTCCTTCAGGTTTAGCCTTTGTAAGGAAGGTGACTTGGAACGGACCAGTCTTTTTGTTTGGCTTCTGCTTCCTTCATCCCTTTCCTGTCTATAAAGCCAGCCTCTTCTGCTCTGTTTATCAATTTTTGTTTTGTTTTATAGAATGAGGCATGGGGGCTGACGATATTGCAGCACTGAAGAGTGCTTGTTGATCTTGAAGAGGACATGAGTAGAGTTCCCAGAGCAGCTCATAACTTTCCATAACTCCAGTTTCAGGGTATCTGGTGCCCTATTCTGGCTCCCCAGCTACAAGCCACGCAAGTGGTACACATACATATACATATACATGTAGGCAGATATACCCATACACAGAGAAAAAAATAGGATGAGGTGTTGAGGCCTGCTGCCGTGGCACACACCTTGCATCCCAGTACTCAATAGGCAGAGCTTGAGGATGGCTACAAGTTGGAGGCCAGCCTGGGGTATGTTTTGTGTTCTAGACCACCTAGGACTACATAGTAAGACCCTGTCTCAAACAAGCAAGCAAGCAAGCAGACAGACAGACCCAACAAAAAGGGCTGGAGAGATGGTCTAGTGGTTAAGATTTTATAATACTCATGCAGAGGAACAGAAGGTACAGAGTTCTGTTCTCTGCAGCCATGTAGATGGGTTTACAACCTGTAACTCCAGTTACAGGGGATTCAGTGCCCTCTACTGGATTCCATAAGTATATGTACTGACTTGTACCCCTCCCCACACTCCTAAAATGTTATTTTTTTTAAAAAAAGATGCTGACCCCAGTGGCGGCGGTGCACGCCTTTAATCCCAGCACTTGGGAAGCAGAGGCAGGTGGATCTCTGTGAGTTTGAAGCCAGCCTGGTCTACAGAGCGAGTTCCAGAACAGGCTCCAAAACCACAGAGAAACCCTGTCTTGGAAAACAAAACAACAAAAAAAGATGGTGAGGTAATGACGCAATTGGTAAAGTTCTTGCAGAACCTGGTTTTGATCCCCAGAATCGATGGGGAAAAACGATGATTATAAGATGTACATTTGTAATCTCAGCACTGTGGTGGCAGAAATAGGTCGATCCCTGGGTCTGTTGGCCATTGTGCCAAGGAGAGTTCCAGACCACACAGGGAAAGGTAGGATGCTGCTTGAGGAATGGCAGGTGAGATTCCATGTGCGTGTGCACACACACAGAGTGAGATACTGGTTCTGAAATCACAAAGGGAAGTTGACTAAAGATAGTCTCTTGACCATCGCTTTCCTTAATGAGCCATACTTGATTCCTGATAACGTCGCAGAGCTAATGCCCAGCGAGGTCAGCAGCCTAGTTCATACATACACCTGAGGTCCTACGACACTCCCCAGCCTTTTCTCTTTATTTAAGGTTTTTTTGCCTGTTGTGGTGGAGGCAGAGACAGACAGATCTCTTGAGTTTCAGGCCAGTCTGGTCTAGAGGGCAAATTCCAGAACAGCCAGGCCTATACAGAAAAGCCCTGTCTCAAAATAAACAAAAATTTTGATTACTTTATAAAAAAAACTAATTACTTTCATGTGAATGGATATTTTGTCTGCAAATAGGTCTTTGCCTCACATGCATGTCTGGCAACTGCAGAGGCCAAAAGAGGGAATCTGGTTCCCTGGAACTGGAATGGAATTAGAGTCAGTTGTAAGCTGCCTTGTGAGTTGTGAAAACCAAACCTGGGTCTTCTGGAAGAACAGCCCGTGCTCCAGCCCCAAGACTTATTTTTATTATTTTAAATTACATGTGTGTAGTTCAGTGCATGTGAGTGCATATGCCCCCAGAGGCCAGAGCATCAGCTCTCCCTGTAGAGGTTCAGGTTCTTGTGAGCCACCTGTTGTGTGTGTTGGGACCTGAACTCGAGTTCTCTCTGTAAGGACAGTAAGCTGTCTTACTGCTGAGCCACCTCTCCAGCCCTATATTAAAAAAAGAAAAAAAAGTTGGCCGATTATGGTGGTGCACACTTTTAATCCCAGTACTTGGGAGGCAGAGGCAGAGGCAGACAAGTCTTCTGTGAGTTCTAGGCCAGTCTGGTCTACAGAGCGAGTTCCAGGACAGACAGAGCTATACAGAAAAACCCTGCCTCAAAATCAAACAAACAAAGTTTACTTATTGTGTGGTGCATGGATGTGTATAGGGGGAGAAGAAGAGAGGAGACAGCAATAGAGTGAACGCGTACATCCATTCCAGAGTGTGTGCAAGTCAGAGCAGTTTTTGGGAGTGGGTTCTCTCCTTTTACTTTGTTCAGGCAAGGTTCTGTTTGTTTCTCCTGCTGTGCCGTGTTGTGTGCTGAAGGCTGGTTGACCCATGAGCTGGCTCTGCCTCCCATCTCTCTGTAGGAGTGTTGGGGTTACAGATGCATACCACCATGTACATCTTTTTATGTGGGTTCTAGGGCTCAACATTGTCAGCCTTACACAGCAAGCACTTTTACCCACTAAGCATCTCCTCAGCTATCAGCCTCTTTTTTATTTTATTTTACTTTTTTAGAAGGAGTTTCATGTAGTCCAGGTTGCCTTTCTGTTTACTATGTAGCTGAGAACTTGAAATCATAATTTCCCTACCTCCACTCCCAAGTGCTGGCAGGATATGCTGCTGCTCTTGTTTATGTGATGCTGGGGGCTGCAACACTGTAGCTGCTCAGCCCAGGAGGCTGGCTGTCTCAGCTGGTCTTCAGAAGAGATCAGAATCCTGACAGAGGCTCTAACTAACACCAGATTTGCTAATGGGAGCAAGCAGGTGGAGAGAGAGCTTCCTTCTTCCGTGTCCTTATATAAATTGCCAGCCGAAGGTGTGCTCCAGACTAAAGGTAGATTGTCCCATCTCCAAAGATCTGCATTAAAAGTTTATCTTCCCACCTCAAAGATCCAGGTTAGAAGTGGGTCTTCTGTCTTCAAATGATTTAATCAAGAAAAATCCCTCACAGGTGTGCCCAGTCGTTTGGATTTTAGTTAATTCCAGATATAGTCAAGTTGACAATCAAGAATTGCCATCATAGCATGAGTCTCCATGCCCAGCTTGTGTTTATATTTTTAAGAGCTAGATAATAGTAATTACACATTACTATTTTGTCTTGACTGTCCTTGAACTCTTGGACTCAAGAGATCTAGTTGCTTGCTTTAGACTCTCTTAAAATAGCTGGTATATAGAGGTTCATGCCACTCTGTGTAGCCCCATCTGGTGGTCTGTTTACATTTCATATTCTGCTCCACCAGCTCAAGGGCTGGCCTCATGTCACTAGTAAGTACTGTGCCTGTGTGGTAAGAACAGTGGACAAGCATTCTGCGATGAATGAAGATGAGGACATATGGTTGAGGAGGAGGTTTTTATTGTAGATGTGAAGGAGTATTCAGCCAGAGGCATCTGGGAAGGTACAGAACTAGAGTAGACTGAGCCATGAGAGGAGAGAGAGAGAGAGGAGAAAAAAAGGGACCAGGAGAGGGAGGAAAACCCAGAGTGTGGAGCCAAAAGAGTGCTTGTCAGAAATGGCTGGGCCATATAGGAAAGGAAAGGAAAGGAAAGGAAAGGAAAGGAAAAAGGAAAGGAAAAAGGAAAGGAAAAAGGAAAGGAGTAAGGTAAGGTAAGGTAAGGTGGGGGGAAGGAAGTGAAGCTCGGGCTGGAGAGGTTTAGGGTAGAGATGCTGAGAGGAGCCCAGAAAGCCTGGCTCCAACGTGGGCTTTATATGTTAGTTACTAGGAACCTCAGCTATTCATCCTAGGTTTCTGCTCTTGAGTCTGTCCACACGGGTACAAGTAGGAAGGGAGATTTGAGCTGTTCAAGGCTGGGTTCTGGGCTGGCAGTCAGGGTAGGCTGACTGAAGCTTCTTTTCATGGCCCCTGCCAGCTCCTGGCAGGCATCTGATGATCCTCTGAGGGATTTCATTGGGCGGGGGGCAAGATTGGGCATTCTTTGCCCTCTGGCTCCATGTCCAGAAAGCTCAGTCGGTGTGTTAGTACCGGGGTGGGCATGACCACCTTTACAAAGGGAATTACCACAATCAGACAGTGCAGAGAGTGAAACACTCAGCCCTATATGGGATGCCTTCTTCAAATACCTCCCCCAAGGCTCAGGGAACTGTGCAGAAGGGAAGGCTGAAAGACTGAGGGAGCCAGTGGCCATGCAGGACACCAAAGAAACAGTGCTTAATAGAAATAGTAGGACTGGCATACATAGGACCCCACGGAGACTGGCAGCATGTGGCCTGCACAGGTTCAGACCAGAGGAGGTCCCACATGAGATGGGAAATGGACACAGCCCCCATTCTTAACCTAGAACTTGTCTCCAGTGGACAACTGCTTGCAAAGGAAGGGTAGTCCCCATACACAGCAGTAGATGGCGAACACAAAACAAACTTAGTGGTATTTTTGGAGATTGTCTCATAATACTTTGGACTTTTTTTTTTTTTTTTGCTTATATATTATGGTTTTTTTTTTTTAATTCAGAGATCTGCCTGCCTCTGCCTCCCAAGAGCTTGGATTAAGGGTGTGCACTATCTTGTTCAGCATACCTTTTCTTTCTTTCTTTCTTTCTTTCTTTCTTTCTTTCTTTCTTTCTTCCTTCCTTCCTTCCTTCCTTCCTTCCTTCCTTCCTTCCTTTCTGTTTTTTTTTTTTTTTTTTTTTTTTTTTTTTTTTTTTTTTGTTATTGTTTTTCTTTTTCTTTTTTTAAATATCCACTTATTTATTATGTATACAATGTTCTGTCTGTATGTATGCCTGCAGGCCAGAAGAGGGCATTAGATCTCACCACAGATGGTTATGAGCCACCATGTGGTTCTGGGACCCCTGGAAGAGCAAGC
>NW_026068245.1:531537-540070 GCF_014885135.2 Alexandromys fortis
CCTCTCTCTATTTATTTTTCAAGACAGGTTTCCTGCATAGCCCTGGCTGCCCTGGAACTCATTTACTTTTTTTTTTTGAGACAGGGTCTCATGTAGCCCAAGCTGGCCTCAAGTTCTCTGTATTTGAGGATAGCCTTGGGACTTTAGAGCCTCCTGCCTCTGTCCCTTCAGTGCTAGGATTACTAGTATGTGCCCTCATACCTGGTTTATAGGATGCTGGGAAGGGAGGCAGGAGGTTGGTACATGCTTGCCATATACTCTGTCACTGAGCTCCATCTTTAGTCCCCACTTGGAACTTACCAAGTAGCCTAGGGTGTCTTTGAAGTTACTGATGTTCTGCCTTAGTCTCTGCTCTGAGGCTATAGGACACTGAGGCTATTGCCCACTCAGGGACAGAGACTTGTCCCCAGCCCCGCTGGGAGGTAGAACTGTGGGAGACATAATGTGAAGAAGAAAAAACTAAGCTGCGTGTGGCTGTACAATACACATGAGATCCATGACTATTCCAGATTCTTAGGAGGCCAAGGCAGGAGGATCACCAGTTTCAGGCCAGCCTGCATTATGCATTGAGAACCTCTCTCAGACAACAGAACACTACCACCACAGAAGCCATACTGGATAACAAACAATGCACCCGCCGGATGCAAGTGGGTTGAGAAAACCATCTATCCATCCCCTACTGCCCAAGTACAAGGATGGCAGATTAAAGTGTCTCTTTCTTAAGTGAAAACTGGAGGTAATGAATGAGGTTGGGATGGAAGGAATCCAAGTGGATGGGACAGCTCAGGGTGGGAGCCAGGGACTATGTTCATTTGTTCATTCCTTCCCTGCGTGTGCCAGACATCAAGTGGATGGGACAGCTCAGGGTGGGAGCCAGGGACTACGTTCATTTGTTCATTCCTTCCCTGCCTGTGCCAGACTACCTGCAGCTGGCGTTCTAGTGGGTAATTAGACAATAAAGGAAATAAAGTAAATAAAACCCAGAGGTGGCACCAAAGCAGCTGGAGTAGGGCCCTCCTGGGGAGTGTCCACAGGGTGTGGCTGCCATGTTCATTAGGACCATTGGGCAGTTAAATTTGCAGTAGTTTGCGTGTGAAGTTTAGGTCAAAATTGGTGAGTTCATTTTTGACTCTGGAAATTGATTGTTTCAAGTTGATGTTATTTTCTTAGTCCTCAGGATTAAACCCAGAGCCTACCGATTACTTAGGCAAGTGCTCTACCGTTCGACTATTCCCCAGTTTCTGACCTGCTTTGGGTGATTTTTATTCCAAGATAGGGGGTCCTTTAATTGCCTAGGTTGGCATTATTTTGTGATCCTCTTCCTTAGCCTGTAGAGTAGCTGGGAGTACAGATCCAGGTGTCTAAACCCATCAGACTCTGCTGCTGGGAAAAAGCCCGGAAGAGCCGTATTTCTTGGTTACTTTTTATTAAGGTACTTACGGTCCCGGCTCGCAGGTGCCACGCCCCCTGCCTTTATGTGCGCGTGCGCAAGAGTCAGCGCTCGTCCCTCAGACTGCGTGCGGCCGGTTGCTGGAGCAGTGCGGCTAGCGGTTGGATGGCGCGGGGCGGAGTGGGGCGGGCAGCGGCCCTGTGCCTGGCGCTGCTACTGCTGGGTCTTGGACTAGGCCTAGAGGCCGCCCCGGCCCCGGCCCCGGCCCCGGCCCCGACCCAAGTCCGTGTCTCGGGTGAGTGACCCCAGTCCCTACACCGCTTTCGCCCCGCCCCCGCGCGCTGGCATCGCCTCACGATTGGCTGTGCCGCTCATCCGTCTCACACTCCTCCTGCACGCGGGATTGGATTTAGCGTGGGGAGAACCAGTCCTGCTCAGGAGACCTGCACGTGGGTGTCTCCTGTCTTCTGATATTTCGTGCCCAGCGTACCCCTTCTCCCCTTTCTGTCCACATGTCACCTCCAAGTCGTCCTTCAACCCAGCTTGGGCTGAAAGACTTAGGTTTCTGATTTTGTTTGACCTCTTACCACGCAGGGCTAGTCACCTGGCGCCTTCCTGCAGCAGCATGCCTTCGTGAAAAGCTCGACCCTGAGCCTCAAGTTCTGTGGCTGTTCTTTGAGCACCCAGAGCTTCTGTTTCTCCTTGGATTTCTGCCTCAGAATGGAAGACAGGGTCCTGGAGTGTATTTCATTTGTGATCCCCAAACGTGATCAGGCAGCTGGCCTGGGCTGGAACAGGATGTTCGGGCTATAGGACCTAGAAAAACAGGTCTTACTGTTTCGAGTGTAGTTTTCTTTAGGTTTTTATTATGTTGTTTTGGGTTTTTTGAGACAAAATCACACCTTGTAGCTCTGGCTGACTTGGAACTTGCCATGTAGACCAGGCTGGACTTTAATTCCAGAGATCCACTTGACTCTGCCTCCAGAGTGCTGGGATTAAAAGCAGGCATTGGCTGTCACTTTTGAGACAGGGTGTCACTGTGTAACAGAAGCTGGACTGCAGCCTGGGCCTTCTGCCTTAGTCTCCCCAGCACAAAGATTATAGGTGTGGGCCACTTCATCAGGCAGAGCTATATGGGTCTAAAAAGGAGCACCCCTCCTCCCAGTTTTGGTTGGTCTGTATCTCAAGCCGTCCTCTTGTCCCAGCTTCTCAAGAGCAGGGTTCCAGGTGAGCACCATTGTGCCTGGCCTTAGTGTTCTCCTTTCACAGTGGAGGAAACAGACTGGAGGGAAAATGATGGATCATTCCGAGGAAACCCAGAAAGCCAAGGAGAGGGGGTCTGACCTGTCAGGACTGAGCTGTTAGGTATGGAGAGAATGCTGTGCCTGCGGCAGGAAAGGAAGGTGGCCACCAGTGCTTGTCTCAGTTCTTGAGCGAGTGTAATTGTATTTGACTGCAGGGAAAGGATAGGAGGGGTCTTGGAAGCCCTGGCCCTGTATGTGAGGTGGGAAGCTCTGAAAGGCCCCTCCTTCCTTCCTCCCTTCACTGTCAGCCCCTCTAGATCAGCAAACAGCCCTAACCTCCCGTTCAGAGTCCAGGAAAGGCTTATAGTTCATCTGGACTCTTTGTGGACCCTCACATGACCTATTGTCCACACACTGTCAAGCGCTGACCTGGGTAGGATCATGAGGCCATGTCTCTGACCTAGTCAACAGGAGGATGGATGTTAGTAGTTAGGGGCTTTTGTTATTTGTGAGAGGCAGAGCTTCCTGAGATGCATGAGACCCTACACAAGATGTAAGCAGACATCTGAAGGTTCAGAAGAATCACAGGTGTAGAGTGGAAGGATGGGGTCGGGAGTAGCTCAGTGGTAGAATGTTTGCCTGACATGAAAAGGGTCTAGATATCCCCTCTCTTAATACAGAGTGGAAGAACGAGCCATTATGCGGAGGGAGACACATGCAAAGGCCCTGAGATGAATTAGCTAAGTCTCTTAGCTGAACTGAGGAGGAGGCCAGGATGGAAAGGGAAGGGATTTAGCTATGGTTGTGAGAGGGCCAGGGTGCCAGGGGTGCTGGGTGATAAGAGTGGGCACCTGAGAGTACTCCAGTGTTCTATCCTAATGGAGATTAGGTACTAGGGGTCCAGTTTAGCAGTGGCATGTTTGGGTCACGCAGTGTTTTGACCTGGGAAGAACTCAGGAGATGAGGCAACAGGACTTGGTGACTAGGCATGTTGTCTTGTTTTGAGGCAGGATCTTCCTGTGTGACCCTGCTGTCCTCGAACTCAGGATCCTTCTGTTTCCAAACTCCTGAGTGCTGAGATTACAGGCATACACTTCCACACCCGGCTTTTGAGCAGGTGTTCTACCCAGGGTCTCAGTCTCCCCTTTGCTAAGCAGATGGGTTAGAATAGGTCCCACTGATCTGAATCCTGAGCCTCTTGCAGAGCATGTTGGGGAACGGCTCCTCTCTCATGTGTTTAAACATGAGTTTGGAGATCTCCTGTGTAGAGTGGCCATTTGGAACCTAGCAAAGTCTCAAGGGTCAGTGAGACCAGGGTTTGAGTCCTGACTTGTCTCCAGCTGATTGCAGCTCTATCCATTATCTCGGAGGGTGTTCTAGTTTTGGAATCCCATTTATCTTCATCTCTCAGGCTCCAGAGCTGACTCGTGCCCGACAGACAGCTTCCAGTGTATTACAAGTGGCTACTGTGTGCCCCTCTCCTGGCGCTGCGATGGGGACCCAGACTGCTCTGATGGCAGTGATGAGGAGGAGTGTAGTAAGTGGTCTTCCCTGGAAAGGGGTTTCAGAAGGAAAGATTGGACTGGTGCCAGTTATGGGGGTGGGGATTATGAAATGGCTATGGTTATAGGACTGGGTGAGTGGGACTGGCCAAGCAGGGCAAAGTGGAGTCTACAGGTCTAGACTGGAGGCAGAGGCAGGTAGGTGTCTGTAAGTCTGAGGCCAGCTGTTGCACAGAGAGTTCCAGGACAACCAGAGCTACTTAGTGAGACCTTGTCTGAAATTAAAAATAAAAACAACAATAACAACAACAGAAGAGCTGGGATTTAAGGCAAGCGTGGAAGGAGACTGAGCAAAGAAGGGAGGAAACTAGGAAGACGAGGTATTGGAAGGTGAGGTTGATACGGGCAGCAGGCAGAGACTTTACATAGGGCACATGGTCCTCTGTACACGGGATCAGCTGTTTTTTACTTAGTGTGTGTCTGGCACATGTGTCTGCAGGTGTGTTTGCCAGTGGTGTGTGTGTGTGTGTGTGTGTGTGTGTGTGTGTGTGTGTGGAGCAGAGATTGACATTGGGTGTCTTCCTCTGTTGCTCTCCACCTTACTCTTTGAGACCATCTTTTACTAAAATTGGGACTTCTGGTTTCAGCTGGACTGACTGGCTCCAGTACCCAGGATCCACCTGTCTCTGCCCTCTTTGCATTATGATTAGGGATGGACCCTGATGAGGGCTGGGGTCAAACTCAGCCCACATGCTTGTGCAGTGAGCACTTACCCCCTGAGTTATATACTCAGCCCTGAGGAAATATTGTTTTATTTTATATCTCCCTGGCTGGCCTGAAATTCTTTTTCTTTGGGGGGGGGGGTTAGTTGTTTTTTTTTTTTTTTTTTTTTTTTTTTTCTTTGGTTTTTTTTTTTTTTTTTTTTGTGGGGGGGGGTTTTTGGGTTTTTTTTTTTTTTTTTTTTTTTTTTAGACAGGGTTTCTCTGTGGCTTTGGAGCCTGTCCTGGAACTAGCTCTGTAGACCAGGCTGGTCTCAAACTCATAGAGATCCACCTGCCTCTGCCTTCCGAGTGCTGGGATTAAAGGCGTGCGCCACCACTGCCTGGACGGCCTGAAATTCTTTATGTAGACCAGGCTGGCTTCAAACTCTTAAGAGATCCATCTGCTCTGTCTCCTGATACAGTGGTGAGATACCACTCCCTGCTCAGTCAGCCACTTTTAGAAGCTGAGATTTAGAATGAATTGGGCAACTGAAGTACCATGCTTCCTTTTTGTTGTTGTTGTTGTTGTGTGTGTGGCAGGGTTTCTCTACAAGGTCCTGATAGTCCTAGAATTCACTAGGTAGATTAGACTGGCCTTAGACTCAGACAGAGACTCACCTTCCTCTGCCTCCTGTGTTCTGGGATTAAAGGTTTGTGCCACCATGCCTGTTATACTGGGCTTTCTTGCATGGATGTTTGGAACCTGATTGACTGTATGTTTCAGGGATTGAGCCATGTGCTCAGAAAGGGCAGTGCCAACCACTGGCTACCCGTCCTTGCTCCTGTGATGACATCAGTGGTTGCGCTGCTGACTCTGACAAGAATCTTCTCAACTGCACCCTCCAGTCCTGTCAGGAGGGCAAGCTGCGTTGCATTCTGGGTGATGTCTGTATCCCACACACATGGCGCTGTGATGGCCACCCAGACTGTCCTGACTCCAGTGATGAGCTCAGCTGTGGTATGTGCCCTGGGTCTCGGTGTGTCTGTGTGGGTGGGGAGGGCTGGCAGCGACTCAAGGACATTTAGTACCTTCGCATGTGTGACTAGACTGAGGATGTGAACACATGCATCCTCGGAGGACAAGACATGAGGAGTAGTGCTTCCCTGCCAGCTCTGCTCAGTCTTCCATCAGGATGAGTTCTAAGAGTTGGCACCTGGAACCCTAATGTACCCCCCACCGCTAAGCCTCTCAACTACCGATGCCTGGGCGTATTGCAGACACCAACACAGAAACTGACAAGATCTCCCTCGAGGATAACACCACAGCTACAAGGACTCCTATGACCCTGGAGAATGAGACCTCTCTCAGGAATGCAACAGTTGCCTCTGCTGGGGACCCTTCCCGAAACCCAAATGCCTATGGGGTTATTGCAGCTGCTGGTAAGATAGGCCTTCCCACGTGAGGAGCATGGGATGATTGGAGGGGGCACACAGTAGACTGCCCACGGATTAGCATTGATAGCTTCTACCCTCCTTGCCCCACCTCTGACCATCTGTCTGTCCCCCACAGGGGTATTGAGTGCCGTCCTGGTTTCTGCCACCCTCCTCATATTGTTACGACTCCGAGGTCAGGGTTGCCTGTCCCCGCCAGGGCTGTTGGTGGCTGTGAAGGAGTCTCTGCTGCTGTCAGAAAGGAAAACCTCACTGATCTGAGGACACGTGGTCACCACCTGGCCCTGAGTACAGTCAGACTGGGGAAAGCCACAGTGGGACACGCAGACAGCTGCTGGCTTCTCGAGACCCGGGCTCTTGGCCACAGAGAACTTTGGTTTTAAGCTCCTACACACATGGTTCTAGAGACTTGGGGTCCTCAGATATTCCACTTGTATGTGGGGCGCTTGGATGGAGAATTGCCATAGCCAGGACTGAGGGCCGGCCCCAGGATGCTCCCAAGAAGTGGGGCCACCCTGGCTTAGACACTCCTGCTGCTCACGTTGATGGGTGGTGATTAAAGTTTCTTTACCTCCTCTACTTGCCTCTGGCCTCTGTTTCCCTTGGCCTGGGCAGCCTGGGGTCTCTTCAGGATCCCCTTTTACTAAGAGGGAGCCTTCAGCCAAGAGAACATGGGGCTGTGTTCTAGACATGCCCTCTACTACTCTGCCCCTGCTGGGTGTTGAGCCCACCCGTGTCAACAGTGGGCTTAATGGAAGAAGAGGAGAGCCGAGGTAGTCTCTTCTCTGTCATGGCTGCCTCTCTTGTGACGTGGAAGCTGGGCAATCCTGGTTTGAACTTGGCAGTTCCCTGGTTTTGTAAGACCACAATCCGGGCACTTGGGCAGGGGAGGTAGGAGAATTAGAGGTAATAGGCTTGACGGTCCATACCTGTAATCCTAGCTCTGGGGAGGTTAAGGTGTGCAGATGTGGAGTTCAAGGAATGTTTGGACTACACAGGGAGGCTTTGCTTCCTCTCTTCCTCAGATTCCAGATGCCTGAGCATGAACAAACAGAAAACAAGAAAATGGAATTCACATACAACTTGACTTCTTAATAACAAGGCATAACTCTTCTCAGACTCTTAGCTCTTAAAGTCCTGGTGAAGTGGTGGGGACTGTTGGAGCCCCCACTGGCAGAGGAGCTGCCTCTCTGGTATATCTGGGGCTTTTCAACCTGAGGTCTCATGATGGGTGTCAGCTCTGAGGCTGTGCAAGCAGCAGCACCTGAGTTCAGATCCCCAATACCTATGTAGAAAGCTGGGTTTGCCTGTGATCTTATTGCTGAAGGTGGGTATGAGGATAGGAGGACACCAGAGACTTGCTGGCCAGACAGTTCACCCTGAGAGCTTTTGTTCAGTGAGAAACCATGTTTGAAAGACAAGGGGGAGGAGCTTGGGATAGGCCTCAGTGTTTAAAGCACTTGTTGCACAAGCGTGGAAACATAGTTTGGATCCTGAAATCATATAAATGATGGCTGAGTGTTGCCCTGCCTGTAATTTCAGCCTCAAGAGGCTGGGGCAGGATCTCCAGAGCAAGCAGGCTGGTAGATCCTGCCTCATTGACTGTGATAGAAGAATAATCTAGTAGATCCCGCCTCATTGACTGTGATAGAAGAATAATCTAGTAGATCCCGCCTCATTGACTGTGATAGAAGAATAATCTAGTAGATCCTGCCTCATTGACTGTGATAGAAGAATAATCTAGTAGATCCTGCCTCATTGACTGTGATAGAATAATTTAGTAGATCCCGCCTCATTGACTGTGATAGAATAATCCAGGATGATTCCTGTCATCAGCCTCAGATGTCCACATGCACATGCATGCATAAACATGCATGTGGACTCCCCGTGTGTGCCCACACACAGACATACATGCACACTCCCCATTCACAAACTCTTTAACCTCAGGCTTCAGTATACGTGTATATACATTTATACTTGCACATATGCACCTGCACATACAACTACACTCCCTGCCTCTGTCCCTCTGTTCCTCTCTCTCTTTCCCTCTTGAGTTCCCACCTAGCCCAGCACATGCATACAAATCTCAATGAAAAGAACTCCTGGAGCTCTGATGCCTGGTGCCTGGGTGCAGAGGGAGGGGGTGTGAGTGTGCACCAGGAAGGCTGAAGGTGGAAACTGCTTTGGCTCTGAGACTCTGCTCTCCCAGTCCTTTACAGGGGAAGGAGGAGGAAGCAGAGTCTG
>NW_026068245.1:540249-567249 GCF_014885135.2 Alexandromys fortis
AGTGAGAGAGAGGGGGGGGACGGGGGGGGGGTTGAGAGGAGAGAGAGAGAGAGCCCGTCACAGTCGGCCCTTTTTAGCTGGGAGAAAAGCACTTCTGTAACTTCAGGTTTCAGGCAGGAATAATTTGAACTTCAGGCCAGCTTGAACCACATAGTGAGATCCTGTTATCATCTGTCTGAAATGAGAAGATGATTTTTTACTTTTAGGCTAGTTTAGGGAGAGAGAATTTTTTTTACCTTTTGCTGTGCACTGTGCCTGTCAGCCACAGGTCACAGTTGGCCAGCATGATGTCAGGGACCATGCAGGGCTATACAGTCCCCCGTTACCTGTGCAGACATGTGGGATCTAGAGTTATCTAGAGTATTTGGGTTCTCATTGAAGCAAACCACCTGATACTTGGTGGTTCCAAACAACCTGCTATGGTATTTGTGTAGAATAGTATTTGAATAGAGTGTCACTGTGTAGTAGAGGCTAGCCTCAAACTCCGACCGATCTGGCTCAGTTTCCCCAGTGTTAGGGTTACTGCTGTGATCCACCACATCTGGCCCAGCATGATGTTCTGACTCACTGTGGTTTCTCAATATGTGGGTGTCCCAGGTGACTTCAGCTGCCATCCTCTGGGCTAGGCTGGCTTTGTGTTGTGTCCCCATGTGGGGACATCTTTTGTCTGTATGTGAGAGTTGGGGCCCTTCATGTGCCTGCTGAACTGAACTGTTAAGACCTTGTGTGAGAAGATGTAAAGCAGAGGCTGTCCAGTTAGGGCGTCTCACTTTGTCACAGGGTCTCTCGTAAGCCATGCTGGTCTTGAACTTTGAACTATTGTTTCTGCTTGCCTCCCTTCCCCCCCTTGCTAGGATTATAGACATGTACTACCATTCCCTGATTTTTATTGCGGACGGAACCCAAGGCTTTGTGTATGCCAGGTGTATGCATTGCTCATTCTTGTAATGCCAGGTATTATAAATGGTGAGATTACAAGAGTGAATTGAGGCAGAGGATTACCTCAGACTACATTTTGTTTTATATAGACTCTCCTCACTGAGCCACGTCTCTAGCCACATTTCCCCCTTTACTCTGACTGTTGTACTTAGGGGAAAGGGTGGCCCTACTTTGATACATGGGAAGGGTTTCCAGGCAACTGGAGTGCCATTCCCACCCCAGTCATGGACTTGGACATGGGGTGGGAACCTTCAGGGATGTTGTATAGACCATGTAGATGCTGATGTCTGTGGGCATGGGTTTGGGCATGTGGTCAGTGAAGGATTAGTACACCCTAAGTGGTGTCAAGGCAGCCAGTAAGTGGTGTGCTAGGGCCTTGTGTGGGAAAATGGTGAGGATAGGGGAGGGCAGGGAGGGCTGTTGAGTATCCTTGTCCAATCCTGACCACTTTTTCCTTCTCTTTGACAAAGGAAAATTCACGTAACTAAAAATTAACCATTAACCATCTCAAAGCTCATAGTCCAGTGGCCTTTGGCATAGTCACAGTGTTGTGTGGTCTCGTTCTGAGAGACTTTCATCACCCCAAGGAAACCCCAATCCCATGGGACTTGGTGGTACATTCATGTAGATCCCAGCAAAGGGGAAGATGAGGCTGGAGAATCACAGCTATGAGTTTAGCCTAGGGTTTATACATCATGCCTCTCAACAAAACAACAGCCACCACCACCACCAAAGTGTAAGTTAAGAAATCCTGTACCCATCGACAGTTTCCCCCACTCCTCCCGTCCTCCTCCCAGCAGCAGCTAATCACGTCCTGTCTCCGTGGATCTCTGTGATCTGGAGTTTTCACACAAATAGATGAGCCAGCTGCCCACCTGCCCCAGGTGTTTCTCTGCCTATTCATTTCTTACGTTTGTTTATTGTACGTGTGTGTGTGTGTGTGTGTGTGTGTGTGTGTGTGTGTGTGTGTGTGTGTGTGTGTTTGCTTCATGCCATGATGGCTGTTTGGACATCAAAGGACAGCTTGCAAGAGTTGGTTTTCCTTTTCCACTGTTTGGATCCTAAGAGTCAAAGTCAGGTTGCCAGGCTTGGAGGCAAGCATCTTCCCTGATGAAGCATATTTCTGGTTCTAATGGTTTTTGAAAGGATTTCATATCACAGGCCGGCTTTGAATCACTGTGTAGCTGAGGGTTACTTAAACTCCTGATTCCTCTTCTGTCTCCCGAGTGCTGGGATTAAAGACACGCAGAACCACACCTGAAGTGATGTTTTGCTTTTTCATTTTCTCTTTAGATACAGTTATACACTGTATGTCCAAGTGGTTTGGACTCACTGTAATCTGTGCTTGGAAAGCTGGAGAAGTCCCCTTTTCTTCAGCTTTCCAAGTTCTGGGAATATCAGAGTGAGGGGCTACAGGTGGCTGTATAGTTGATATTTGTGGTTGGCCTTTTCTTGAACACACAGTGTTTTCCATGGTCATTGAGCTACAGTGTGTGCCACTGCTTTGTTCTGTTTTATAGCTCAGCAATAGCCCATTGTGTGGGCTAACGACCTCTTGTTTATTCATTTCCCAGTTACTAGGCCGTAGGGCTATTTCCATTGGCTGTGTTCATTTCTACAGGTGGTAGAAGTTAAACTACATAGACCTCAAATCTGAGCTGAGATCTATCTATCTATATCTAGATCTCTCTTTTTTGATTCAGAGTATCATTCCATAGCCTGTGTGGACCCAGAATTCACTGTTTAGTCTGTGCTGGCCTTGAACTCTCTCAATAGGCCTCCTTAACGTCTCAGTTCTGGGATTCTAGGCCTGTCACGGGTGTTAACTAATGTGTGTGTGTGTGTGCATGAATGGAGGCCAGAGGACAACTTTGGGTGTGGTGTCATTCCTCAGATGTACTGAGGCCTGAACTCAAGTGTCTGGGATGACAAGTGTGCTATCATGCCTGGCTTTTTTTTTTTTTTTTACGTGCGGTCTGGGGATGGAACTCAGGACTTCAGGCTAATAAATATTTCAACTGAGTTATCTTCCAGACATCTTTTAGAAACATTTATATATATTCGTGTTTTGTGTACGTGTATGTCTGTGCACCATATGAATGCTTGGTTCTCATGGAGGCCAGAAGATGGCATCAGATCTCCTGGGGCTGGAGTTACAAATGGTTATGAACTACCACATGGATGCTAGGAATCAAATCAGACGTGGGTCTCTTCTGGAAGGTCACCTAGTGTTCTAGTCCATTTTGTTTGAGTCTTTTGCTATAACCTGCACTGGCCTGGAACTTATGATTCTCCTACTTCAGCTTCCCAAGTGAAAGGATTTCAGGCATTTGCTATCACACTGGGGGTTGAATTTAAGTAGTCTGCTCATGGCAATCTGGACAACTGTACCCTTGTAAGGCTGGACAGAATGCTCAAAACCCACAATACCCATGGTTGGCCCAGAGCCCTTGTGTCTTAGGTAGTGGTCAGGTTGAGGCAGAATGTCCTTTGACCTTGTTGATGCAAAGTCTTATAGCAGAGTATAACCTTGAGCTCCTGATTCTCCTATCTCGACTTCTCCAGTGCTGAGATTGCCCAGTGCACCTCCACCCTTGGTTTATATGGTGCTGGGGACAGAGCTCAGAACTCTGGGCATTACTGGTCAAATGCTTTACTGCAGCTTTGGTTAGTATGCCCCAGTTTTTCTTGATGCATAGCTTTGCTGTGAGTGATTTTCGTTGTTAAATATAAAATTGTAACTAACTCAGATCTCCAGGATGGCTATGAACACCTTAGTACATTAAATATAAAATTGTAACTTTAACTCAGATCTCCAGGATGGCTATGAACACCTTAGTACATTAAATATAAAATTGTAACTTTAACTCAGATCTCCAGGATGGCTATGAACACCTTAGTACATTAAATATAAAATTGTAACTTTAACTCAGATCTCCAGGATGGCTATGAACACCTTAGTACATTAAATATAAAATTGTAACTTTAACTCAGATCTCCAGGATGGCTATGAACACCTTAGTACATTAAATATAAAATTGTAACTTTAACTCAGATCTCCAGGATGGCTATGAACACCTTAGTACATTAAATATAAAATTGTAACTTTAACTCAGATCTCCAGGATGGCTATGAACACCTTAGTACATTAAATATAAAATTGTAACTTTAACTCAGATCTCCAGGATGGCTATGAACACCTTAGTACATTAAATATAAAATTGTAACTTTAACTCAGATCTCCAGGATGGCTATGAACACCTTAGTACATTAAATATAAAATTGTAACTTTAACTCAGATCTCCAGGATGGCTATGAACACCTTAGTACATTAAATATAAAATTGTAACTTTAACTCAGATCTCCAGGATGGCTATGAACACCTTAGTACATTAAATATAAAATTGTAACTTTAACTCAGATCTCCAGGATGGCTATGAATACCTTAGTACATTCAGTGTTGTCAAAATAAACGTTCAATAACAAGGGATTACGTTTGCTCATTAACCACGGTCAATGCATACATTTTGTATAGTGAGGCTGAAATAGGGCCCTGTTCTCACTGAGATGCAATAATGAAACTTATCTATAATTAAATCATTACAATTCTTTTTTAAAATTTTTTTTAAAAAATTTAATATTTTTGGGTTTAACAATTTAAAATAGCATAGTTTCATTTTGCCATTTCAAACAAAATGTGTTTGTTTCTGCTCAGCTCCCTTCTGTCTTTGCCGCAAGCCCCGAATGCGCCCTCTCCCCCTTGGCCATCTTTCTGCTGTCGCGCCACAGGCGGCCTCTGCCCTCCCTGCTGGGGTCTCTCCTCTAGTGTCACAGCCTCTGTGGTGTCACAGCCTCTGTGCACACGGAGCCTCACTAACGCACACATGGAGAGGCTTGGCTCTGTGCACAGCACAGGTGAATTTTGTTTTCTTAGTTTGAGTTACTTTGCTTAATTTTGTCTGGAGTGATAGTGATTTTTCTGCACATTTCCAGGTTTCCTTTTTCTTTACAGCTGAGTAAAATCTGTTGTGTTTCATGCTGCTGATTTATTCTTTTATTATTCATTTATTTGCTTTTTTGATGATTTTCTATAAAGGAGCTTTTTTGTTGCAGGGTTTCACCTTATATCCCTTGTCCTGGAACTTGCTAGGTAGACCAAAGTGGCCTTGAACTCACAGAGATCTGCCTCTTTCAGCCTCCATAGTGCTAGAATTAAAGGCTTTGCCACCATGTTGCACCTTATTTTTATTGTCCTTTCCACAGTTGATGGACATCTAAACCAGTTCCATTCCTTTGCAGTTGTGAATCATATCACTTTGTTAAATTTTAAGCTTAGATTTTATTACAGTGTGAATTTCAGTTGAAATTCAGATGTGAGGTTGGAAGTTGGATCTTCACATGTGTGTGCTGATGGCAGCCATCTAGAAGAGAGGCAAGAATTGTTTCTCCTTGCCTAAGCAAGATGGTGGAAGCTGGAGGAGGAGTTTTAGTCTTGTGTGGATAGAAGGATAACCTTGAAACTGTGAATAATCCTGCTTTGTTTGAAATGTGAACTTAAGCTCAACGTATAGACGTCCATCAACAGATGAGTGGATAGTCAAGAGGGCACGCATATACATGGAGCTTTCTTCATATGTTAAGAACAATGGAATTGTGGGAATTTCTGCAGCTGCCACTAAAACTCCAACTAGCATGACCCATAGTTGAGGAACAATTGGTTTCCATGGTAGCAGAAGGAGAGAGTCACCATCCAAGTTGGACTGTTGGTAGTGGCAACTGAAAGATTCTTTTCTGATGTCTGTTTGCTCCACAGCACTGCCTGATCTGCTACAGGCATGGCGGGCAAATGAGGATGCTGTCAGTATTATCAGGAGAGAGCAGTGGGGGTGGCCCCCCACTCCTTAGGAACACAGCGGAATGCAGCACTCTGTCCCCTTGACTGACTCCTCTAGGGTGCCACTGTCCTTTGGGTGTCCACTTGGCCTATTTGACCACCCTCCTCTCCCTCAGCTTCATGCATTTGTTGATTTAACCCCTTTCCACCAGTATCTGACAAGATTTTTCAGTTTTGTGCTCCTTTTATTGTAGAGTAGACATATTTATATAATATATATATACACACACATATATATGTAAGTTTTCTGCAGTCATGTACTGTATAGGGATATTATGTTCTTTTTTTCCAATTAACCAAAAATATGTTATTTTATTTTTTTAAAAAAATCTTTTACTATTTTACATACACAGCAATCCAAGTTTCTTCTCCCTCTCCTCCTCTAGCTCCCTCCACTTCCCCCCACCCCACCCCATCCATTCCTCAAAGAGAATGATCTTCGCATGGAGAGTCAGCAAATTCTTTCACATCACTTACGTACAAAAGTCCTCCTCCCGTGTATGCAGGCTGAGCAAGGTTTCCCTCCATAGGGAATGGGCTCCAGAAAGCCAGTTCACCACCAGTGGCTCCACAGATTTCCCAAGCCACACAACTGTCACCCACATTCAGAGGTCCTAGGTCGATCCTATGCAGGTTCCCCAGCTGTCAGTCCAGAGTCAGTGTACTCCCATTAGTGTGGGTCAGCTGTTTTTATGGGTTTCCCCATCATGGTCTTGACCCCTTTGCTCATATTATCACTCCTCTCTTTCTACTACGGGACTCCAGAAGCTGGGCCCAGTGCCGTGGATCTCTGCATCTGCTTCTCTCAGTTGCTGGATGAAGGTTCTAAGGTAGTCATCAATCTGATTACAGGGCAAGGCCAGGTCAGGCACCCTCTCCACTATGGCATAGATTCTTAGCTGAGGTCATCCTTGTGGATTCCAGGGAACTTCCCTACTGCCAGGTTTCTCACAAATCCCATAATGGCTCCCTCTGTCATGGTACCTTTTCCCTTGGTTTCCCTCTCAACTTTCCCTTTCCCTCGTGTTCTCCTCCCCTCTTCCCTCATCCTTTCTCCACTCCCCTTCCACCTTCACCCATGATCCCAGTTTATTCAGGGGATCTTGTCTACTTAACCTTCCCATGCAGATTAGACATCTTGAAATTTGCAGGCAAATCTAGAAAACATCATACTGAGTGAGGTAATCTAGACTCAGAATGACAAATATCATATGTACTCACTCATAAGTGGCTTTTAGACATAAAGCAAAGAAAAACCTGCCTACAGTGCACAATCCTAGAGAACCTAGACAACAAAGAGGACCCTGAGAGAGACACACATGGAGCTAATCTACATGGAAAGTAGAAAAAGACAAGATCTCCTGAGTAAACTGTGAACGTGGGGACCATGGGAGAGGGTGGAAGGGAAGGAGAGAGAAGAAAACACACAGCTCAATCAAAACAATTTAAAATAAGAATGGGCAGCAGTATTTATTCCCAGGTGTGTCAAAAGTTAAGTGATGTTTTTGCTTATTAAGCATTAAGATAACAAATAGTAATGGAAGAGAGGAAAAGTATGCGGCAAACAAGTTTACTGGCTTTGAATTTCCAATATAGCCAGCTTTTACAATAAGCCAATATATGACTTTGATCCTATGTTATATAGTATTCCAAGAAAACAATATACATGTGTTTATTATGTCTGTTTTGATTATAATTTGTTGAAAAGGTCAAAGGCGACCATGTGGCACAAGTATCTATCATAAATGTTGGAAGCAGTGAGATTATAGGATAGTAAGTCTGTCTGTTTTGCTATGTGTCTTTGTCTACATGCTCCAGGCCAGGGGAATCACAGTAAAGCTGCATGCCTGGTGAAACTGTTAAAGATCTCTGTAAGTTATTCCTCTTCCTTCTCCATGTGATGTTTTCCAGGCTGTTCAATAAGTACAGAGAAAACTCTTTGTCAGGACTGCAGGCAGAAACACAGCATCCAGACAGACAGCATTGGGACTGACACAGAGTCATTAATGGATTAAAGGTAGGTCAGTCACTGTGAGGTACAGAGAGGCAGAAGACATAGACAGGGAAATTGAGAATTCAAATGTCGGCTCAACATTGGTCAAAGTAACCCAAGAGTAAAACTGTGCACTGACACATTTTGGTGCCACGGAGGCTGTCATTGCATCTAGCAGATGCTACTGTATATAAATTATGATAGCACAAATATCGGGTGGAAGAGTAACACTGCCCTCACTAGAGACACTAGCTCGTCTAAGTCCAGCAGGTCAGTATCCACCTAAGACTAAAGCTGTTTCTCCAGCATGAGGGATACTTTTGTTACTGTGGAAGCTTGACAGCAAGGCAGAAGATTCCTAACCATGTGCAACTTGAATTTTCTTTGTCTTATACACGGGAGGTCTTCACCAATAGAGTAGGAAATGAAGAGAAACGGCAATGGCCTGTGTTGTCACAGGGACCTGTGATGTCCATGATCAGCAACAGTGGTAGATGTCTTATATCTGGTCCTGAGAATTTCATTCAATCACCTGCAGTTTCTGATGGCAGCATTACCTAGCATTGCACAACAGTTGATTTGACAATGAAATGTTACATTTATTAGTTATACAGTTCTACATTTCTATATGGCTTTGTAGTACGTCCTTAGTTCTGGTCAAGCTTCTCCACTCTATTGTCTCAACTGATAGAACATCTGTGTTAACTTGCATGGATCTGTATTCTCACCTAATTGGGAGGCTAAAGCTGGATTTTTCACTGGGAAATATAATGGAGCAATGTCTCTGAAAAGGACATCAACCTTAACAGGTTTGCCAGCTGTGACCTCTGAGAACTGCAGGCAGTAATGACCAGTATGTGAAGCTATGCCCATGGCTACAGTAGTGGCAATATTGTGTAGCTGGTGGTTACATTCCGAATGGTTTAAGGCCCACTCCACAGGGGAAAACCAATTTCTGGCACTAAAAATATGTCCAAAACTCCTAACTTGGGAAGCTCATAGGTCCCAGGGGTGAATCTACAACTACTTTGGGTGTGTGTGTATGTGTGTGTGTGTTTACTGGCTATTTTTTGTTTATTTTTTTATTTTTCCATTCAAAAATTTACACTTCCCCCCTCCTCCCAATCCCCCACTCACTCTCCTCCCTCCCCCTCCCTGCTTGAGAGAGGGCAAGGAACCCTGCCCTATAGGAAGTCCAAGGCCCTCCCCCCTACATCCAGGCCTAGGGAGCTGTGCATCTATATAGACTAGGGTCCCAAAAAGCCAGAACATTCCATAAAACAAGTCCCAGTGCCTTTATCTATGGCTTCTCAGTCAGCCCCCATTGTCAGCCACAATCAGAGAGTCCAGTTTGATCACATGCTCATTCAGTCCCGGTCCAGCTGGATTTGGTGAGCTCCCATTAGAATAGGCACACTGTGTCAGTCGGTGGACCAACCCCTCTGGTCCTGACTTCTTTGCTCATATTCTCCCTCCTTCTGCCTTTCAACTGGACCTGGGAGCTCAGTCCGTTGCTCTGATGAGGGTTTCTGTCTCTATCTCCATCCGTCATCGGACAAAGATTCTATGGTGATATTCGAGATAATCATCAGTGTGATATTGGGGCAAGGACAGTTCAGGCACCCTCTCCTCTGCTGCCCAAGGACCTAGCTGGGGAAATCCCCGTAGACACCTGGGATCCCCTCTAGAGCCAAATCTCTCGCCAACCCTAAAATGGCTCCCTTAATGTGGATATCTTCTTCCTTGATCCTATATCCACCCTTCCTCCATCTTTGCCCTTCCACTCCCCCAAGCTCTTTCCCTTCTCCCTTCCCTCTCCCCCTCTCCCCCTCTCCCCTTCCCCCAACCCCCACCCCTATCCCCACCCTCATGCTCCCAACTTTTGCCAGGCAATCTTGTTTGCTTCCAATTTCCAGAAGGATCTATATATGTTTTCTTTTGGGTTCACCTTATTTTTAGCTTCTCTAAGATCATGAACTATAGGCTCAATGTCCTTTGTTTATGGCTAGAATCCACTAATGAGTGAGTACATGCCATATTCCTCTTTTTGAGTCTGGGTTATTGTTGGGACCAATTAAGTCCTGGCCTTCAGCTGCTCTTCCCTGTCTAGAGCCTTCTAATTGAAGTGACTAAAAGCTGTGCTTTGCTTGGAGGATCAGAGGATGGGATTTTCACCTGTTGGCCATTGACTGCAGTGTATTTAAGCCTCCATGGTGCTATTCACAATGATGACCCCTACCTAAGACCCTAAGCAATATCTGAATTGGCCTTATCTTGTAGTTAGACTGATGATTATCTAAAATATCACCATAGAACCTTCATTCAGTAACAGATGGAAACAGAGGCAATGACCTCTCATCAGAGCACTGGACTGAGCTCCCAAGATCCAGTTGAAGAATGGAAGGAATGANTTCTCTGTCCTCAGATGCCCCAGGAACTAACTGGGGACATCGCCCTGGGCACCTGGGAGCCCCTCTAGCTCCAAGTCTCTTGCCAACCCTAAGATTTGCCAGGCAATCTTGTTTGCTTCCAATTTCCAGGAGGATCTATATATGTTTTTCTTTGAGTTCACCTTGTTATTTGGCTTTTCTAGGCTTGTGAACTATAGGCTTAATGTCCTTGGTTTATGGCTAAAGTCCACTAATGAGTGAGTACATACCATATTCATCTTTTTGGGTCTGGGTTATCTCACTCAGGATAGTGTTTTCTATTTCCACCCATTTGCATGCAAAATGGGCACAGTATCTGATTACTGCCTATATTTCTATCTCTTTACCTATAGATTAATACAACACTCAGACCTCAGAAGATGTGTTTCTTTATGTATTAGATGGTGGTTATTGTTTCAAATCCCTACCGGTATAAGCAAAACAAACAAGAAACTGAAGACTTTAAAAAAAAAAAACAACTTAATTTAACTTTATTTCATGTACATTGGTATAATGATGTCAGATTCTCTGGAACTGGAGTTACAGCCGCTATGAGCTGCCATGTGGGTGCTGGGATATGAACCTGGATCCTCTGGAAGAGCAGTCAGTACTCCTAACCACTGAGCCATCTCTCCAGCCCCCTGAAGACTTTTTTTAATTTTAAATTTTTATTTATTTTACATACCAACCACAGTTCCTTCCCCTCTCCTCCCATTCCCTGCACCTCCTCTCCAGCTGCCTACACACTCCAGCCAGAGTCAGGCCTCCCCTGGAGAGACAACAAAGCCGGGCATATCAAGTTGAGTCAGGACTGAGCTGCTGCCTCCAGCATCAAGGCTGAGCAAGGCGTCCTGCCGCGAGAAAGGGGTTCTGAAAATCCAGCTCACGAGCTAGGCACAGTTTGTGGGACCCGCTAGGGGTCCCACAAACAGACAAACTACACAACTGTCACTCACATGGAGAGGGAGGGCCTAGGTCAGTGCCATACAGGCTCCCCAGCTGCCTGTTTAGAGTCTGTGAGCTCCCTGAGCCATTCTGACAGGTGTAAGATGGAATCTCAGAGTCATTTTGATTTGCATTTCCCTGATGACTAAGGATGCTGAACAATTCCTTAAATGTCTTTTGACCATTTGAGATTCTTCTGTTGACAATTCTTTGTTTACATCTGAACACTATTTTTTAATTGGATTATTTGATATGTGTTGATGTCTCTAGTTTTTTGCATTTTCTTTCTTTTCTTTTTCTTTTTTTGGCTTTTCAAGACAGGGTTTCTCTGTGTAACAGTCCTAGCTGTCCTGGAACTAGCTCTTATAGACCAGGCTGGCCTCAAACTCACGGAGATCTGCCTGCCTCTGCCTCCCAAGTGCTGGGATTAAAGGTGTGCGCCACCACTGCCCGGCCTTGAGTTCTTTATATATTTTGAAGATCAGCCCTCTGTCAGAACTTGGTGAAGGTATTTTCCTATGCTATAGGCTGCTGTCTTATTGACAGTGAGTGTTCTTTGCCTCACAGAAGATTTCCAGTTTCAGGAGGTCCCATTTATAAACTGTTGCTCTCAGTTTCTGTGCTACCAGTGTTATGGTTGGGGGTGGTCTCCTGTGCAATCGTTCAAGGCTAACCACTTTCTCTTCTGTTAGGTTCAGTGAAACTGGATTTATGTGAAGGTCTTTGATCCACTTGTACTTGAGTTTTGTTCCTGGGGATAGATAGAGATCTATTTGCATTCTTCTGCGTGTTGACATTCATTTATACTAGCATCATTTCTTGAAGATGCTTTCTTTTTTCCATTGTACAATTTTGGCTTCCTTGTCAAAAATCAGGTGTTCATAGGTAGATTAATGTAGATTAATGTCAGCCTCTTCAGTTTGATTTCGTTGATCAGTGTGTCTGTTTTTGTGCCAATACCAAGTTGTCTATATAACTGTGTAGTAGAGGTTGAAGTTAGGGGTGGTGATGCCTCCAGATGTTCTTTTATTGTTTTAGCTATCCTGTTTTTATTTTCTTTTTCCATATGAAGTTGAGTATTGTTCTTCTGAGGTCTGTGAAGAATTGTGTTGGGATTTTGATGGGGATTGCATTGAATCTGTAGATTGCTTTTGGTAGGATTGCTATTTTTACTACGTTGATCCCATCCACGAGCATGGGAGATTTTTCCATTTTCTGGTATCTTCTTCAATTTCTTTCTCGAAGACTTAAAGTTCTTGTCATACAGACATTTAGCTTATTTGGTTAGAGTTATCCCAAGATAATCTATATTATTTGTGGCTATTATAAAGTGTGATGTTTCTCTTATTTCTTTCTTAATCTGTTTATCATTTGTATGAAACAGGTTTTTTTAAATTAATTTTTTATTGAGCTCTACATTTTTCTCTGCGCCCCTCCCCGCTTCAACCCTCCCCCAAGGTCCCCATGCTCCCATTTTACTCAGGAGATCTTGTCTTTTCTACTTTATACTTTCCATGTAGATTAGATCTATGTAAATCTCTCTTAGTGTTCTCATTGTGGTCTAGGTTCTCTGGGATTGTGGTTTGTAGCCTGGTTTTCTTTGCTTTATGTTTAAAAACCACCTATGAGTGAGTACATGTGATAATTGTCTTTCTGTGTCTGTGTTACCTCACTCAAAATAATGTTTTCTAGCTCCATCCATTTTCCTGAAAAATTCAAGATGTCGTTAAGGAAAATGTGGTGCATTTATACAATATGCAACAGAAATATACAGCAGAAATAGGTTTTTTTTTTTGAGTTAATCTTGTATCCTGCTACAATACTGAAGGTGTTTTCAGCTGTAGGAGCTCCCTGGTAGAATTGCTGGGGTCACTTATGTATACTATCATATTACCTGCAAATAACAAAAGTTTGAAATTTCCTTTCCAATTCATACCCCCTTGATCTTTCCTTTTGTTGTCTTGTTGCTCTGACTAGCACTTTTCATACTATATAGAATATAGAGAGAGTGGACATACTTGTCTTTTCCTGATTTTAGTGAAATCACTTTGAGTTTCTCTACATTTAATTTGATGCTGACTGTCAGCTTGCTGTAAATTGCCTTTAT
The DNA here is from genome assembly GCF_014885135.2 of Alexandromys fortis. NCBI lineage: Eukaryota > Metazoa > Chordata > Mammalia > Rodentia > Cricetidae > Alexandromys > Alexandromys fortis. The sequence goes on from NW_026068245.1 coordinate 553,557, forward strand.
TATGTTTAGGTGTGTTCCTTGTATCCCTGCTCTCTCTAAGACCTTTCTCATAAAGTGGTGTTGGATTTTGTCAAAGGGTTTTTCAGCATTTAATGAGATGACCATGTGGTATTTTTCTTTTCAGTTTGTTCATATGATGAATTACATTTACAGTTTTTTTGTATGTCAACCATCCCAGCATATCTGGGGTAAAGTCCACTTAATCATGGTAGTTTTTTTCGTTGTGTCCTTGGATTAGGTTTGCCAGTATTTTATTGAGTATTTTTGCATCAATGTTCATGAGAAAGATTGGTCTGCAATTCTTTCTTTTTGCTTTTTTATTTGGTTTGGTTGTCAAGGTAACTGTATCCTCCTAAAAATAGTTTGGCAATGTTCCTTCTGTTTCTATTGTGTGAAATAATTTGATCAGTATTGGTAGTAGCTCTTTTTTGACATTCTGGTATTATTCTACACTGAAACCATCTGGCCCTGGGATGTTTTTTATTGGGAGACTTTCAGTGACTGCTTCTATTTCCGTAGGGGTTATAGGTGTAGTTAAATTATTTAACTAGTCTTGATTTAATTTTGGTGTGTGATACCTATCCAGAAAATTATCAATTTCTTTTAAATTTTACATTTTTTTTTGGTTTTTGAACTATGACCCAATGATTCTCTGGATTTTCTTAATGTCTGTTTTCATGTGTCCCTTTTCATTTCAGATTTTGTTAATTTGGATATTCTCTCTCTGCCTTTTGGTTAGTTTGGATAAGGTGTTGTATATCTTGTTAATTTTCTCAAAGAATGAACTTCTTGTTTTATTGATTTTGTATTGTTCTCTTTGTTTATATTTTATTGATTTAATCCCTCAATTTGATTATTTCCTGTCATGTACTCCTTTTTTGGTCTAAACCTTTCAGATGTGCTGGTAAGTCACTAGTGTGAGATTTCTCGAGAACCTCTATGTAGTCCTTAGTGCTATGAACTTTCCTCTTCACACTGCTTTTATAGTGTCCCACAAATATGAATATGTTGTGCATTCATTTTCATTGAATTCTTTGTCTTTCTTGACCCAGTGGTGAATCAGTTGAGTGTTACTCAGTTTCCATGAGTTTGTAGCCTGTCTGTAACTTGTGTTGTTGTTGTATTATAACTTTAACTTCCAGCTTTTTTTTTGTATCTATTCAGATTTACTTTGTGACCAAGTGTGTGGTCAGTTTTAGAGAAGGTTCCATGAGGTGCTGAGAAGAAGGTATATTCTTTTGTGTTTGGGTGGAATGTTCTAGAGATATCAGTTAAGTCCTTTGAGTCATAGTGTCTGTTAGTTCCCTTATTTCTCTGTTAATTTTCTCTCTGGTAGACCTGTCCCTTGGTGAGAATGGAGTGTTGAAGTCTCCCACTATTGATATGTAAGTTTTGATGTGTGATTTAAGCTTTAGTAATGGTTCTTTTACATATGTGCAAGTCCTTGTATTTGTGGCATAAATGTTCAGAATTGAGTTTTCATCTTGATGGATTTTTTTCCTGTGATGAATATGAACTGTCCATCTCCATCTCTTTTGACTAATTTTAGTTTGAAATCTATTTTGTTAGATATAAGGATAGCTACACTAGCTTACTTTTTTTTGTTGTTGTTTTTTCAAGACAGGATTTCTCTGTGGCTTTTTTTTCTTTTTCAAGACAGGGTTTTTCTGTGGTTTTGGAGCCTTCTCTGTGGCTTTGGAGCCTGTCCTGGAACTAGCTCTGTAGACCAGGCTGGTCTCTAACTCACAGAGATCCACCTGCCTCTGCCTCCCGAGTGTTGGGATTAAAGGCATGTGCCACCATCGCCAAGCTACTAGCTTACTTCTTCAGTCGATTTGATTTGAAAATCTTTTCCCAAACCTTTGATCTGAGGGAGTCTGTCTTTAAAGGTGAGGTTTGTTTCTTATATACAGCACAAGGACAGCTGTTTTTGTATCCATTCTCTTAGTCTGTGGTTTTTCTAGGTAATTTGAGATTATTGATAGTAATAGATATTATTGATCAAGTGATTGTTAGTTCCTATTATTTTTGGTTTTGTTGTTGGTGGTGTCATTGTGTGTTTCCCTTCTCTGGGTCTTATTGGTGTGGGATTATCTATTGCCTGTGTTTTTGAGAGTATAACTAACTTCCTTGGGTTGAATTTTTCTTCTAGTACTTTGTGTATGGATGGATTTGTGGATGGGTATATTTAAATCTAGTTTTGTCATGGACTATCTTGTTTATTTTTGTCTATGGTGAATGAAAACTTTGTTGAGCATAGTAGTCTGGGCTGGGATCCATGGTCTCTTTGGGTCTGCAGAATGTCAATCCAGGATCATCTGACTTTTAGAGTTTCCATTGAGAAGTCAGGTGTAATTCTGATAGGTTTGTCTTTGAATGTTACTTGGCCTTTTCCTTTGATGCTCTTAGTATTCTTTCTTTATTCTGTATATTTAGTGTTGTGATTATTATGTGTCCAAGTAAACTTTTTTTTTGGTCTAGCAAGTTTCTTGCACTTCATAGGTATGTCCATCCTTCCTTCCTTCCTTCCTTCCTTCCTTCCTTCCTTCCTTCCTTCCTTCCTTTCTTACTTTCTTTCTTTCTTTCTTTCTTTCTTTCTTTCTTTTTTTGTCCAGTCTATGTGGTGTTCTGTAAGCTGCTTCTTGTACCTTCATAGGCATGTTCTTCTTTAGTTTTGGAAAGTTTTCTTCTATGATTCTGTTGAATATGTGTTCTGACTTTTGAGATGGACTTCTCCTTCTATCCCTATCATTCTTAGACTTGATCTTTTCATGGTGTCCCAGATTTCCTGGATCTTTTATGATATGATTTTGTGGAATTTAAAGTTTTCTCTGACTGATAAGTGTATTTCCTCTATCATATCTGCAACGCCTATGTTTCTTCCATTGCTTGCATTGTTGGTTTATGCTTGCACTTGTAGTTCCTGTGTTTACCGAGAGTTGACATTTCCAGAATTCCCTCAGTTTGTATTTTCTTTATTGCCTCTATTTCAGTTTTCAAGTCTTGAACTGTTTCCTTCACTTGTTTGGTTACTTTTTCTTGGCTTTCTTGGCTGGATTTATTAATTTCATCCAATTTTTTATTTGTGTTTTCCTTGATTTATTTAAGGAAATTTTTTGCTTCCTCTTTAAGAGCCTGTATCATCTTCATAAAGTTATTTTTATGCTTGTTTTCTTTGGCGTCACCTGCATTGGGCTGTTCGGGTCTTTCTTGCTATTATCGAACCACTAGGCACTGTGGTGCCGTATTGTTCTTTATGCTGTTGACTGTATTCCTTCACTGCCATCTACCCATCTGGGTATGGGGGTCTTATACGTACAGGTGATTTCTTTGCTGGGTGGGTTTTTGTTCCTTTATTGTCTGCTTCCTTTGTTGTCTTTTGCCTTGAATGGTTAGGGGTTCTGGTGATTGGCTGGTTGTCAGGTTGAGTAGAGTTGTCTCAGCTGAAGTTTGTGGGAGTTTGCATGCCTAGAGCTAGCATAATCATCCTGTTGTTCTGGCTGGTGTGGGCTTTACTTGTGCGTATGGAGTCTGTTCTTCTAACTGGTGTGGATTTTGCCTGTGCCTATGGAGTCTGTTATTTTAACTGGTATAGGTTTTGCCTGTTCCCGTTCTTCAACTGGCATGGTTGGGCTTGTGCCCATCAGGTCTGCTGATGTTGCTGGAATGCACTGTTCCTAGGGAGGGTCTTCTTGTGCCCATAGGGTCTGCTGATGTTGCTGGAAAGTGCTGTTCATGGGGAGAGTCTTCTTCCAATTGGTGCAGGTGCTGCTTGTGCCTCCACAGATGCTGGGAACAAGGGGGATGATTGGCCAGAGGTAGAATGCTGGGTTGGGTCAGTATAGGGGGCAGAGTGTGTCTTGTAGGTTACAGAGTCCAATAGGTGATTGTAGTGGTGGAGAAGCCTATCCACAGGACTCCTGCCTACTGATGGTCTGCTTGTGCTGAGGCAGGAGGGGAGGGGCATGGGAAGTGCCCCAGGGATTAGGGCCTAGGGACCAGGGTAGTCCAGGCAGAATACCAGTCCCTCATCTCTTGCTTCAATTGGTACACCTGTTGCCTGTGCCTCTGGGGGCCTCTGATGCCATGGGGGATGGTTGGCCAGGCAGTGGATTAACAGATACAATCCTGTAAAGGAGATTTTGACACAAATATAGGCAGTAAGGGGAATGACTGACCTTGCAATAATAAGGACAATTGGTATAAGCACACAGAAGATCAGTACTGGGTCAGGGATAGTCAGTGTGTGGGTAATAACACTGATGGCTTTTCTCTCCTACATCTGGGTTGACCAGAACCTTTGGTCGAAGATGTTCTCTATTCTTCCATGTGTATTTAGGCCAAAGTATCAAGTTGCCCATAGTAGTATGGGCTTATATGTGGAGTCTCTGTGCTGTTCCCTCGAGCAGTGACTCTGTTGTTATTAGTGTAGCATGCAGGTTTTCTTATATAGATCTGTAGTATAACCGGAAATCTGGCGAGCTAATATACCCAGACCCCTTTTCAACGTGCCTTCATAGTGTAACAACCAACCTCACTTGCCTTGGATTTTCAGATAATCGACTTTTCTAACCAAAGTTAGTGTACAGCTGTATAATTAAATTATCTTTTCTGCTATAATAAATTCCAAACAAAGAGATAAACTTAATAAACAATGGCATTTGTGGTATTGTCTGTCATCCATATCAAGTGTGCTTAGTTGGAGTCAGTGACTCAATCCCTTGTGAAATTTTGTTGATGATTTCGGAAAAGCATTCCTCATTTTCTCCCCATGTGATGCTTTCTGTGCTGCTCAATAAAAGAAAGAGCAAAGCCCTTCGTTAGGAACAGATACAGACACGGCAAGGATAGATTCACTAGATGGTCTTGAGGAAGGCACAGATTGAGCTTCTGTGGCAGGAGAAGATGGAAGGCACGTGGAGAGTGAAGTAGACAGTTCATATTTGGGATTGCTCTTGGTCACATGACACCAAGTGAAAGTTATTTGTGCCCTTAATAATCCTTAATGCACCAATAAATTAGAGGTCAATCTGCATTTATTATTGATGTGACATATTTTGCTGCCTCATTGGATTAATCTCTAAGGCATTAAATAAATGTAATAAAGAAATGGTATCATCATTGACAAGAGGTTGAAGATAAAATATGAGGCTGGGAAGGAGGATGGATGCTATGAAATCTTCCTGCCAATATGACATGGATATTGAACACACACATGGATATATGGTATAAACAATGTATGTATAAATGGGCAATTGTGAAAACAAGGAAGAAAAGAAAAATCTGATAAAACTTAGAGTCATACTTGCTACTCCCTGAATTGATCACCAGGAGTAGATACAAATAAAAAACATCTCTGTGCACTTTGCAAACATGTCCAGATATTGTGGAAGACTCCTGAAAATGTTTCCAAAACATCATTCTAAGTTATTTGGGCACAATTATCCATGTCTTCTTGGTGTGGGAAAATGGTCTGTATTCTGTCAACTATATATTTTTTTTTGTCAACTATATTTTAAAGTAACGTTGATTGGCCAGGCAGGAAGTATAGGCGGGTCAATAAGAACAGCAGAATTCTGGGAAGAAGGAAGTCCTAGGTTGCAATCGTGACCCAGCCACAGAAGAAGATGTGACTGCCTTGCTGAATAAAGTACCAAGCCAAGTGGCTAGCATAGACAAGAATAATGGGCTAACATAAGTTATAAGAGTTAATAAGAAGCCTGAACTAATGGGTCAATCAGGTTATAACTAATGTAGACCTCTGTTTGATTTCTTTGGGACGTAATGATGCCAGAACTGGGCAGGACAGAGACCTCAGACAACAGAATGGCATGCCAATGTGGGGCTGACCAAATCCACTTAAAAGCCTGAGAGAGCTTGGAAAGTTATTCCAGACAGAAAAAAAAATAGAGTTAAGCACAGCTTCTACTTTTTTTTATTGATATTTATTGAGCACTACATTTTTCTCTGCTTCCCTCCCTGTGTCTCCCCTCCCTCCTTCAATTCTCCCCCAAGGTCCCCATGCTTCCAATTTACTCAGGTGATTTGTCTTTTTCTACTTTCTATCTCCTATGTAGATTAGATCTATCTAAGTCTCTCTTAGTGTCCACACTGTTGTCTAAGTTCTCTGGGATTGTGGTTTGTAGGCTGGCTTTCTTTGCTTTATGTTTAAAAACCACCTATGAGTGAGTACATGTGATAATTGTCTTTCTGGGTCTGAGTTACCTCACTCAAAATAATGTTTTCTAGCTCCATCCATTCTCCTGCAAAATTCAAGCTGTCATTTTTTCTGTTGTGTAGTACTCCATTGAGCAAATGCACCACATTTTTCTTATCCATTCTTCAATTGAGGGGCATTTAGGTTGTTTCCAAGTTCTGGCTATGACAAACAAAGCTGCTAAGAACATAGTAGAGTACATGTTCTTGTGGCACGATTGAGCATCCTTTGGATATATACGTAAAAGTGGTAATACTGGGTCTTGAGGAAGGTTGTTTCCTAATTTTTTGAGAAATTGCCACACCGATATCCAAAGGGGTTGTACCAGCTTGCATTCCCACCAGCAATACAGAAGTGTTCCCTTTACCCCACAACCTCTCCAGCATAAGTTGTCATCAGTATTTTTGATTTTGGCCATTCTTACAGGTATAAGATGGAATCTTAGAGCTGTTTTGATTTACATTTCTCTGATGACTAAGGATATTGAACATTTTCTTAAGTGTCTAATGCCCAGTTCCTACAGAGACCAGCTCATGGCCTCATATCAAAAGGAAATGTAAACATATCGCATGGATTCCATCTGAGAGAGCTGTTGCTTCATTGGCATATGAAAGTGTACATTCAGATATATGGAATGCATTCCTAGCATAATTCACATATTCATGATTAAGTAGAATTATAAGTGGTACACTCTCCTGGATCCCAAACATAAGTATATAAACATTTGCGAGTCTAGACTATGGCAGATGTAAGTGTTCTGTACTTAGCATAAGGCTGATGGTGTCTACAGATGCGTTCTCATTATGATTGGTTTCCTTCTGGGAAACTCACTATCCCAGCAGTTCTCACATGTTTATTTGTGGACGTCGGTCGTCATTTATCTTAATGTGGTGATGCTGACTTCATTCGCCTGTGCTGATGCTCCACGGCAAGGTGACCACTCCAGAGATCATTATTCTCTCCTTTCTGTTCCCAGTTTTGTATGTAGTGCTGCATCCTCTAACCAGGCTGCACTGGAGCTCACTGAGGCTGTTGGATTCTGTTATAAGAAAGACTTATTTTGAAGTGTTGAACAAATGATGTTCATCAACTGTCCCATCCTATGCAGAAACTGAACTGTCCCCTGATTCTTTTGCTTTGTTCCACTGTATTAGAGAAGGAGGATCCCCCTAAACCTTACCCCAGAGTCTCAGTGGTTTATAGTGGAGATTCAGAAAAATGGGTGTTTTAAAATAGTGTTATGTTTATTATTTTTCCTTTTATTGAAAAGTTTTTTCCTGTTATATTTTGATTACATTTTTCCTACCTCTAGTACTCAGTTTCTTCCCACCTCCTTTCACGTCCAAATTCACCTACTTGAAGTCTCTCATTAGAAATTAAACAGATTTCTAGGGAATAATGATAAAACATAATATAATAATATGGTATAATAAATTTGATATGTAGCACAAGGTAAGATATGATATAATAATATAATGAGATAAAACCAAAGCTAACATATTATAATAAGACAAAACAAAAAAGCAAAAATCAAAGAGTTCTGGAAAAGCCAAATTAAACAGATATAGACACAGAGACTGTGTTGTTATATAATCAGAAGTTCCATTAAAAAACTTAACTGAAAACTATAATATAAACAAATGACATATAGTACAAAAAGAAGGAATAAGAAAATATAAAGTAAAAAAAAAAATCCCGAGTCCTGGGATTAAAGGTACGTGCCACCACCGTCTGGCTGCTTTATTATTTGTTCTGCCTTGTTCTACTCTATTCTTTGTGTTCTGTTCTTCTATTGCAATGTTTCTCTTTCTCTACTCCCTGATGACTTCTTTTACATCTGTCTTGGTGTCTTCCTTCTATACTTTTCCTTCTGCATTCTCCTAATGTATTCTGTCTCTCATCTCCTATATCTGTTTATATACCCCAGCAGAATCTTTGAAGCAGTATAAAAGTTAGACCGTGATTACGTTTTGTTTTTTAAGTGAACGATTGCAATGAATACAAGTAAAAAAAGAAACCAACATATTTTATATCCCTTATATGAATAAACATTTTACATATTACAAGTGAAAAACAAGACCGTTTATATAGGGAGTAGTTTTTATAATTGCCAGTAAAACGAAATACTCTAAAATATGAAAAGTGAAACAAGTCTTTGTAAGTTTATAAATGCTTCAGTAATGTTGATTTAGTGAGCTTGGTTTTCTTGGTGTCCTCCATCCCCTCTGGCTCTCACACTCTTTTTGCCTACTATTCCAGTGTCCTTGAGCCCTGAGTGGAGGCATTTGATGGAGACATCATGTATTGTACTGAGCGTTGATTGTTCTCTTGCTCTCTGCATATTGTCTGGATGTGGGTTCCTGTATTCGTTCCCATCTGCTACAGGAGGAAGCTTCTCTGATGATCACTGATCTAGGCGTATAGTGTAATGCCATCAGGGGTCATTTCAGTGCTAGTTTTGTGGTTTGGTTTTAGCATCGGTCCCTAGAATGTATAATCTCAGGAAATTGCTCACCCAAGCACTGTTATCTAAGGGTTCCATCCTGTGGAGTGGGTCTTATTTCAAATCAGGTCCAAGCTGGTTATGCCCATAAGTAAGTTAATTGGTTTATTTATTTATTTATTTGCTTACTTATCCATCATTGCATTGGCATTTCTTGCAAGTAGAACATCATTTTAGATTGCAAGGTTTGTGGCAGGCTGTATGTTTATGATCTCATTTGATAGTGTACAGAATACATTCCTGTTCCCAAAATGCCAGCAGGTCATGAGGGGTGGAGGTGGGTAGGCGGCAGCTCCACTTCTTGTTTAATGGGTTGTGTGCATATTATCTGGTGCTGTTGAATAAGGTTATTTTTTCCATACTCTTCTCTAGCATGGTTCATAGGTAGCCTGAGCTGATTGCTCCTTCCTTTGGAAGCTTGCGTGGAGCAGTTTGGTTCCTCAGGGAAGAGGTCAGTTTCAGGACAGGGGACTCATTTTGTGTCTGAAATATATAATGTTTTCATCAATAGTGATTTTAATTCTGTCTCTATAGGTCAGCCAAGTGCAACAGTGTAGTGATAGGAGCGGTGGGGCTGCATCCCCGGCACCTGGCCGCCCACATGGCTAGCTTATGCCTGAAATAATTACATGGAAACTGTATTCTTTTAAACACTGCCTGGCCCGTTATCTGTAGCCTCTTACTGGCTAGCTTTTACATATTAATCTAACCCATTTCTAATAATCTGTGTAGCCCACGAGGTGGCTTACCAGAGAAGATCTTAACCTGCGTCTGTCTGGAGTGGGAGAATCATGGCGACTCCTGACTCAGCTTCTTTCTCCCAGCATCCTGTTCTGTTTTCTCTGCCTACCTAAGGGTTGGCCTATCAAATAGGCCTAGGCAGTTTCTTTATTAGTAAGAAATCACTCCCACATCACAACAGCAGAAGCCTATAATGTGCTGGGATTCTCTTGTACAACTGTGACCAACAACCCAATATAGGGATTTTCATGCCTTCTTTTGGGTATTTGGTAGGTGGTGTTTAGATCTTGGAAGAAACATTGTCAGCACAAATGAGAAAACTTCATTTATAGTATATATTTCTACACAGACATACAGTATATTCTAGGTATATAGATATAGTATAACTGATTATTATAAAGTTGTCATTCATCCTTACCATTATTGTACCTTTTTTTTTTTTTTTTGGATTTTTTCGAGACAGGGTTTCTCCATAGTTTTTTTATGGCTCCTGTCCTGGAACTCACTCTGTAGACCAGGCTGGCCTTGAACTCACAGAGATCTGCCTGCCTCTGCCTCCTGAGTGCTGGGATTAAAGGCGTGCACCACCTTCTTTATCTTCAATACTTCTCCCCCTCTCCCCTCAGTATGTAGAAGCCCTCTTTTTGCCACTCTCTAATTAGATTACTTTTACCCTTTTATTTCATTCTCTCTGCTTCCTCACCCTCTTGCCCTGGGAATGAAACCTTCTTACTTTCACGCTTTCTTAAGTTACTCTGGAATGTTTACTCACATTGAAGAGCTGGACCTATAAACCTGTAATAAGGGGGTACATGGAATGTCTCTCTTTCTCAGTCTGGGTGACCCCACTCAGTAATATCTTCTTTAGTTCCATATATTTACCTGAAAAGTTTAAGATCTCATTTTCCTTTATGGATGAAAAATTTCCTATTATGTATATATCACATTTTTATTGGCCATTTTGTCAGTTGAAGGACATTTAGATTTTTTTTTTTGTATTTGAGTAAAGTAGCAATGAACATAGCTAAGCCAGTATCTGTGCATCAGGATATGGAGTCCTTTGTGCACAGGCCAAGGAATTATGTAGCTGGGACATATGGTGGATTCACTGTTAGATTTCTCAGGATTTCCCACAGCTTCCTACACAGTACTTTCACCAGCTGTTCATTCTGACTGACAGTGAATTAGGGCTCCTTGTCCTCCATCCCTCCACCAACTGTGCCCATAGGAGAACTCTCAAATTTATTTTGATTTGCAGTCCGTTATTGCTGGGCACAATGAGCATATTGAGATACTTTTTAGTTATTTTTCCTTTTTTTGGGTACACTGTGTTCAGATCACAGGGTCCTTTTTTTTTTTTTAATAAGTCAGCTTTGTTTCTGGTTTTAAATTTTGTATTTGAACCCTCAGGTGTATATCTGATAGAGATTTTCTTATATTTGTGATTCCTTTTTCTCTGATTGATTCTTTGCTTTAGCTGTTTAGAAGCTTTTAAAAAATTGTTATATATTTTTCTCCTCACCCATCTCTAACTCCCCCTCCCCTTTTACACTCTCCCATGATCCCTAAACTCCCAATTTACTCAGGCGATCTTGTCTTTTTCTACTTCTCATGTAGATTAGACCCAAGTATGTCTCTCTTAGTGTCCTCATTGTTGTCTAGGTTCTCTGGGATTGTGAACTGTAGGCTGGTTGTTCTTTGTTTTATGTCTAACAGCCACTTATGAATGAATACATACTATATTTGTCTTCTGGGTCTCGGTTACCCTGCTCAAATGATGTTTTCTAGATCCGTCCATTTGCCCACAAATTTCAAGATGTCAGTATTTTCCCCTGCTGTGTAGTACTCCATTGTGTAAATGTACCACATCTTCTTTAACCATTCTTTGATTGAGGGGCATTTAGGTTGTTTCCAGGTTCTGGCTATGACAAACAATGCTGCTAATGAACATGGTTGAGCACATGTCCTTGAGGCATGATTGAGCATCCTGAGCATCCTTTGGATATATAACCAAAAGTGGTGCTGCTGGGTCTTGAGGTAGGTTGTTTTCTAATTTTCTGAGAAATAGCCATACTGATTTCCAAAATGGCTGTACCTGTTTGCACTCCAACTAGCAATGGAAAAGTGTTCCTTTGACCCCACATCATCTCCAGCATAAGTTGTCATCAGTGTTTTTGATCTTGGCCATTCTTACAGGTGTAAGATGGAAACTCAGAGTTGTTTTGATTTGCATTTCTTTGATGGCTAAGGATGTTGAGCATTTCCTTAAGCGTCTTTCAGCCATTTCAGATTCCTCTGTTGAGAGTTCTCTGCTTAGGTCTGTACTTCATTTTTTTAATTGGTTTATGTGGTCTTTTGGTGTCCAATTTCTTGAGTTCTTTGTATATTTTGGAGATCAGACCTCTGTCTGATGTGGGGTTAGTGAAGATCTTTTCCCATTCTGTAGGCTGTCGTTTTGTCTTGTTGACCATGTCCTTTGCTTTACAGAAGCTTTTCAGTTTCAGGAGGTCCCATTTATTTATTGTTTCTCTCAGTATCTGTGCTGGTGGGGTTCTATTTAGGAAGTGGTTCCCTGTGTTAATGTGTTCAAGTACACTTCCCACTTGCTCTTCTATAAGGTTCAGTGTGGCTGGCTTTATGTTGAGGTCTTTGATCCATTTAAACTTGAATTTTGTGCATGGTGATAGATATGGGTCTATTTTCATTCTCCAACATGTTGATATTCAGTTATGCCAGTACCACTTGTTAAATATGCTTTCTTTTTTACCAGTTGATATTTTTTGTTTCTTTGTCAAAGGTCAGGTGTTTGAAGGTGTGTGAATTAATATCCGGGTCTTTTTTTCGGTTCCATTGGTCCTCCTGCCTGTTCTTATGCCAATGCCAGGCTGTTTTCAGAACTGTATCCCTGTAGTAGAGTTTGAAGCCAGGGATTGTGATGCTTCCAGAAGTTCTTTTAGCGTACAGGATTGTTTTGGCTATCCTGGGTTTTTTGTTTTTCCATATGAAGTTGAGTACCATTCTTTCAAGGTCTTTGAATAATTTTGCTGGGATTTTGATGGGCATTGCATTGAATATGTAGATTGCTTTTGCTAAGATTAACATTTTTACTTTGTTAATTCTGTCTACCCAAAAGCATGGGAGATCTTTCCACTGTCTGGTGTCTTCTTCAATTTCTTTCTTCAAAGATTTAAAGTTCTTGTCATACAAGACTTCCATTTGTTTGGTTACAGTTACTCCAAGCTATATTATGCTATTTTTGGCTATTGTGAAGGATATTGTTTCTCTGATTTCTTTCCTAGCCTCTTTATCATCTGTGTATAGGAGGAATACTGATTTTTTTGAGTTAATATTTTACCCTGCTACATTATGTTTATGAATTGTAGACATTCCTTGGTAGAATTTTTGGGATCACTTAGGTAAAAATATCATATCATTAGCAAACAGTGAAAGTTTGACTTATTCTTTTCCTATTTGTATTCCCTTGATCTTCCTTTTGTTGTCTTATTGCTCTAGCTAAGACCTCAATAACTATATTGAATAGATATGGAGAGAGTGGACAACCTTGCCTTGTTCCTGATTTCAGTGGAATCACTGGAAGTTTCTCTCCAGTTAGTTTGATGTTGGCTGTTGGTTTGTTGTATATTGCCTTAATTATGAATTATGTTTAGGTATGTTCCTTGTATCCCTGCTCTCTCCAAGACCTTCATCATGAAGGGATGTTGTATTTTCTCAAATGCTTTTTGTACATCAAATGAGATGATTATGTGGTTTTTATTTTTCAGCTTGTTTATATGGTAGATTACGTTGACAGATTTTTGTATGTTCACCCATCCCTGCATCTGTGGGATGAAGCCAACTAGATCATGGTGGATAATGGTTCTGATGTGTTCTTGTATTTGGTTTGCCAGTATTTTATTTAGTATTTTTGCATCAATATTCATGAGTGAGATTGGTCTGTAATTCTCTTTCTTAGTAGTGTCTTTCTGTGGTTTGGATATCAGGTATCATAAAAAGAGTTTGGCATTGTTCCTTCTATTTCTATTGAGTGGAATAATTTGAGGAGTATTGGTATTAGTTCTTCTTTGAGAGTCTTGTATAATTCTGTGCTGAAACCATCTGGTCCTAGGCTTTTTTTTGGTTGTGAGACTTGATGAGTGTTTCTATTTCTTCAGCAGTTATAGGTCTCTCTATTGTGCTTTATCTGGTCTTGATTTAATTTTTTTTTTTTTTTT
>NW_026068245.1:569446-570451 GCF_014885135.2 Alexandromys fortis
CCTTGTCTTTTTTCCTTTGAAGCTCTTTTTTTTAAATTTATTTATTTATTATTTATACAGTATTCTGTCTGCTTGTATGCCTGCAGGCCAGAAGAGGGCACCAGACCTCATTACAGATGGTTGTGAGCCACCATGTGGTTGCTGGGAATTGAACTCAGGAACTTTGGAAGAGCAGGCAGTGCTCTTAACCGCTGAGCCATCTCTCCAGCCTCCTCCTTTGCAGCTCTTAATATTCTTTCTTTGCTCTTGTATGTTTAGTGTTCTGATTATTATGTGGTGAAAGGACTTTTTTTTTGATCCAGTCTATTTGGTGTTCTGTAAGCTTCTTGTATCTTCATAGGTATATCTTTCTTAAGGTAGGGAAGGTTTTCTTCTATGATTTTGTTAAATAAATTTTCTGTGCTTTTGAGTTGAACTTCTTCTTCTATACCTATTATTCTAAGATTTAGTCTTTTCATGGTGTGCCATATTTCATGGATATTTTAGGTTAAGCTTTCGTTAGATTTAATGTTTTCTTTAACTGAGGAGTCTATTTCCTCTGTTGTATCTTCATCGTTTGAGATTCTCTTGTCCATTTCTTGTATTCTGCTGTTCATGCTTGTGTTTGTGGTTCCTGATCTTTTTCTCATGATTTCTGTTTCTATAATTTTTTCGACTTATGTTTTCTTTATTGTTTCTATTTCAGTTTTCAAGTCCTAGATAGTTTCTTTTATATGTTTCACTTCTTTTTCTTGGTTTTCCTTAAGTGATTTGTTGATATCTTCCAAATTTTTTGTTTGTTTTTTCCTCCATTTCTTTCAGGTAATTTCTCATTTCATCTTTAAGAATTTCAAACATTCTCTTGAGGTTATTTTTTAGATAATTTTCTTCTGGTTCATCCATATTTGGTTGTTCAGGTCTTGCTGTTGTAGGGTCTTTAGGTTTTACTGGTGTTGTGTTGCTCTTTGTGGTGTAGCATGGGATCTTACCTTTTCTACTCATCTTTTCCTCTAATAGGTGTGGTTG
>NW_026068245.1:574823-580178 GCF_014885135.2 Alexandromys fortis
AATTTTCTTCTGGTTCATCCATATTTGGTTGTTCAGGTCTTGCTGTTGTAGGGTCTTTAGGTTTTACTGGTGTTGTGTTGCTCTTTGTGGTGTAGCATGGGATCTTACCTTTTCTACTCATCTTTTCCTCTAATAGGTGTGGTTGCGGCTGTGTGAGATTCTGTTGAATAACCTTCTAGATGCCAGTGAATCCAAAGCTCAGATGGTTGTTCCTCATGGTACAGTCAGTGTCTCAGTTCTAGTTACCCCTTTGGTTACTCTGTGTTTCTGGCAATAGCTCAACACTCCTGTGCTTTGCTCTGCTCCTTACAGTTTGTTGTCTCAGGCCTACTTTGGCCTAGGTTGCCAGTTTTGCTTTGTTTCTGTAAATCCCGGTCTGGATCTCCTCCTGCAGAAGTCCCTGGCTTGGAGTTGGACCTGTTCTGGTGGAGATCGCTAACTCTGGATCTGGTCTCTGGCTCAGTCCCGATCTGCCAGTGTCCTGGGACTGGGTTGGTTCCCAGCTTCTCCTCCTGGTGGAGCTTGTTTGCTCTCTGTCCTAGGTAGCTGGTTCTGTCCCACTCCAGTTCTGGTGGAGATCACTGACTGTAAGTCAGGTCACTGGCTCAATTTTGGTCCGCCAGTGTCCCAGGACTGGGTTGGCTTCTGGGACTGTATTTCCTCCTGGCTTCTGCTTCTGGTGGAGCTTGTTTCCCCAGGCCCTCTCTATCTCAGGTAGTTCATTCAGATAATCTCTAATTTCTTGAGTTCTTTATATATTTTAGAGATCAGTCCTCTGTCTGAAGTGGGGTGAAGATCTTTTCCCATTCCATAGGCTGCCTTTTTGTCTTATTGACTGTGTCCTTTGCTTTACAGAAGCTTCTCAGTTTCAGGAGGTCCCATTTATTTATTGTTGCCCTTAGTGTCTGTGCTACTGGGGCTATATTTAGGAAGTGGACTCCTGTGCCCATGGATTGAAGGCTACTTCCCACTTTCTCTTCTATCAGGTTCAGTGTGGTTGGATTCATGTTGAGATCTTTAATCCCTTTAGACTTGAGTTTTGTGCATGGTGACAGATATGGACCTATTTCCATTCTTTTACAGGTTGACATCCATTTATGCCAGCACCATTTGTTGAAGATGTTTTCTTTTTTCCATTGTATTATTTTAGATTTTGTCAAAAATCAGGTGTTCATAGGTGTGTGGATTAATATCTGGATCTTCAATTTGATTCCGTTGGTCAACAAACGTCTCTGTGTTTATGACAATACCAAGCTGTTTTCATTACTGAGAAAGTGGGAAGTACCCTACAACAGATGGGCACAGGAGATCGCTTCCTAACATTCCATGACATCGCCCCCATGTCAGCTGGAAGCAATCTTAGAGGACGACGTCCCCTCTCCCAACAAAGTTTGCCCTCAGGGTTAGAGACATCATTTAGTGGTTTGTATAGGATTGAGGGGATGGGGGAGATATTTTATGGAATTAGGAGTAGTTTCAAAAAAAGGGGGGATTAACTGGTTTGATGGGATGATTGGTATTTGTGAATTACTGTTTTTGGAAAATTGTATTGGTACTGATTCTTGTATATTGAATATTGAATGTGAGTGCTTCTACCTCTATTTTTTGTATTAAGTATGCTTATACCTCTGTCTATATTGTATTGATATATTTACCATATTGCAATGTACATTTCTATCTCTGATATTATTTATGTAATGACATTGTTTACAGTTGGAGATCATTGTCTTCATATATTCACAGTTGTTTATTTTCTTAGTCTTCAAGTTAGATAGGTATTGAGAATTATATGTTTGTCATATTTATTTTTAGGATAATCAGGTTTTTTAGATACATAGAGATTATATTTAGTATAGATAGTATAATCTTCAACCTCTTCGAAGAGCTGTAGAAAATGGCCTTTAATCTAACCTAGAATTCCATGCCAACGAGACACAATCATTCCTGGCAACACTGCTCTATTCCCGAGAGAATGTTGAACACCAAAGACACTCCACTGAAAGAGCTTGTCTTCTTCTTGGCACAGCTGGCCTTCGGGCAAAAGAAAAGCCCATACCTCGACTACTGACAAAGATACAAAATATCCGTAAGTGGATAAAACAGGATTGTCTTATATTGCCAATGTAGAAGGAGCTGCGGGCTGCGTTCCTACCACCAGGCTCCTGGCCGCCTGGCTAGCTTGTGCCCCAAAATAACAACACACAAACTGTATTCATATAAACACTGCTTGGCCCATTTCTATTAATGTGTGTAGCACCATGAGGTGGTGACTTACCAGGGAGATTCTAGCCTATGTCCATCTTGGGTCGGAGCTTCATCACATCTGCCTCAGAGAGGAGAGCTATGGAGTCTGAGCTCACCTCCCTTCTTCCCAGCATTCTGTTCTGTCTACTCCACCCACCTAAGGGCTGGCCTATCAAATGGGCCAAGGCAGTTTCTTTATTAACCAATGAAGTCAACAGATTCAACAAGGTGACATATGACCTTATCATATCATTTCCCCTTTTTCTGTTTAAACAAAAAAAAGAAGGCTTTAACTTTAACATAGCAAAATTACATATAACAAAACAGTTATCAAGCAAGAATTACAGTTACAATATTTACATCTATTTTACCTGTTATCATAACAATGGAAAATTATAACTATCTATCTATTCTTTAACTCCATCAAAGACTCCAGAATGATATAATATTACCGAAGCAAACAAGAAATAAGAAACTTCCAAAACTCTAGAAGTGATAGAGACATCTCGCTGCCTGGACAATCACCCAAAGTTCCTCTGTATGGTTGGAGCATCCATCTTCGGCCTACAGGCCCATGGTATCCAGCAGACATTTCAACGAAGCAGGAAATTTCAAAGGCAGTTCAGTCACTATGTGCTGTTTCCTGCAGAATGCCTTGCAGACTCTTTCATGAATCAGGAACCCTGAAAGATCATCTCACCTTTAGGCAAGTTCAACAGTCCTCTCTCTGAGGGTTCTCTGTGTCTGGTTTATGCAATAGTCCAGGCAAGAGCAGTTTCTTGCACAAATGGCTATCAATCTCCATAAGGATCCTCTTCGATGCCCATCTTCCTCTTGAAGTAGATTGGTGCTGCTAGGAGCAGAGTGTCTCATTGTCAAGAAAAGCCTAAGTTATTAAAACATTAAATGCCATATTCTGTAGTCTTTGAAAGATATGAAGAATGCCTATCTGAAATATATCTCTATATATCTAGAAAATCTAACTAACATAACTACAAGCTTGACTATTATCAATGATCATCCATTAACAACCTATATACATTACATTTTTAAATGAACTATACAATTACAATACCTTAATCAATATCAGAAATACATACACATATAACAAAATTGACCTTAAAATCCATACCATTGCAAATTATTCATATCTATACCATATCTCCATTTAAATGTAAAAGAACATTTATAAACAATATTTGGGAACATGGGCACAGTTTTTTCTCTCCAAACTGCTTCCTGTTGAATGGGGGNACACACACTATTCATGTACATAATCCCTGTTATGCCATAGAAAACTTTATACATAACACCACCTGAATGAATCAAAAGAATAGCCCCTTGAGACACAAGCACCAACTGAACCGAAGGAAGAAGTGGTGAGTGATTAGTCTCCCAGCAAAATTGCCTCAATCCCTATACCAAAGCCCTAAAACACTCTCCCTGCCTTTTTCTTCCTGTGAGTCTTGGTGAATAGCACCTGGGAAATGATTTTCCAACCGCACTTGTCCAGGCCCTGGCCCAGGTACACCTGGAGCTGGTAACACAGAGCATTGATCTTCTGCTTAGTCTTCTCGGGGGTACCCCCAAGAGCACTGTGCACATGCCAGAGGGCTCTTCATGGAAGACCCACAGACAGGGCTCCAGCTGTGAGTTTACCAATCACAGCTGCTAGTGCATGCACAGCAGAACCTGGAAGGAGAAGAGCCCAGCCCAGCTACACTCTTCAGCCAAATACTTCAGCTATGCTTGGAAGGACGGCGGCTGCTCCTCCTAGTCTGTGAGCAGTGGTGGTGCCTCTTCCTCCCTCACCATTCCAGGCACCTTAATCTTCTGGAAGACTGTCCTGCAGTCACTCACCACAGGCAACAAAGACATCAGTGACACGGGGGGGGGGGTTGCAGAGCAGCCATGACCACATCTTGGGATTCCTTGCCTTTGGGAAGCAGGTGGCCTTGCCCTGGGAGGAGCTAAGGAGGGGCCTCTCTGGTCCTTTGAATACAGAATCCTGAAGAGGAGAGGATTCCCCTGGGGCTGTGTGGGGTAACACTAACAAAGGATATGAAAGACCTATTTGACAAGAACTTTGTGTCCTTGAAGAAAGAAATTGAAGAAGATACCAGAAAATGGAAAGATCTCCCATGCTCTTGGATAATAAGGATCAACATAGTAAAAATGGCAATCTTACCAAGGCAATCTATAGATTCAGTGCAATCCCCATCAAAATCCCAACACAATTCTTCACAGACTTTGAAAGAACAATACTCAACTTCATATGGAAAAACAAGAAACCTAGGATAGCCAAAACAATCCTGTACAATAAAGGAACTTCCGGAGGCATTACCATCCCTGATATCAAGCTCTATTACAGAGCTACAGTAATGAAAACAGCTTGGTTTGGGCATAAAAACAGAGATGTTGACCATTGGAATCGAATTGAGAATCCGGATATTAATCCAAACAACTAAGAACACCTGATTTTTGACAAAGTAGCTAATATTATAAAATGGAAAAAAGAAAGCATTTAACCCACAAACCTATGAACACCTCATTTTCGATAAAGGAGCTAAAAGTATACAATGGAAGAAAGAAAGCATCTTCAACAAATGGTGCTGGCATAACTGGATGTCAACCTATAGAAGAATGAAAATAGATCTGCAGAAAACTCAAGTCCAAATGGTTAAAGACCTCAATATAACTCTGACCACACTGAATCTGACAGAGGAGAAAGTGGGAAGTAACCTCCAATGCATGGGCACAGGAGACCACTTCCCAAATATAACCCCAGCAGCACAGACTCTAAGAGCAACAATAAATAAATAGGAACTCCTGAAACTGAGAAGCTTCTGTAGAGCAAAGGACACACTCAATAAAACAAAAAGGTAGCCTACTGAATGGGAAAAAAAATCTTCACCAACCCCATATCAGACAAAGGACATATCTCCAAAATATATAGCCATAAGCAAATGACAATGTGCCTCTAGTTCATGATCCTAGGGAAGCTAAGTTATAAGGTGAACCCAAAGAAAAACATATATAGACCCTACTGGAAATTGGAAACAGACAAAAATTTGGGAGCATGGGGGCAGGGAGTAGAAGGATGGGGAGAAA
>NW_026068245.1:585058-588571 GCF_014885135.2 Alexandromys fortis
GCCTGAGGCGAACACACCCCCTAAGGGGTGGGACTTATCCCTACAAAACTTTTGTTATATTGTTTGTTATTTGTAATTTTATATTTATTATTTGTTCCTATTGTATATAGTTGTATTTGGTTTGGCTCTGTCTTATTTAGACAAAAGGGGGAGATGTAGGGGAAGCCCAGCCAATCACCTTGCTTGAAGGCGGGCCCACTGAGGTTATATATTTTACTTATAAAGATTGCAGGCGTGCTCCCCATGGCCCCTTCTGTTTTCCTGTTCTCCACGGGAACCTCGGTTTTGTAAGTCCTCCCCTTATTAAAGCTGAATATTTTATAATAAATTCTGTCTGCTGTTCTTTTATGCCATAACACCTTTCTTCTACACATAGAATCCAGTTAGACTGGCACCATTTAAAGATATTTCTCATGTGCATTGCACATTTCTGGCTTCTTTATAAAATATCAGGTGTTCCAAAGTATGTGGATTTGTGTCTGGGGCTTTCATTCAAATTCCTTAATTAACATGTCTATTTTTGACACTATCATGAGGATTTCATTACTATAGCTGTGTAAAATAACTTCTAATACCATCTGCACTATTCATATAATGCCTATATTTTCTCTATATTTTGTCACTGTTTTTACATGAAGGGAAAACTTTGTTATCTAGATGTGTAGTACACTTTCAAATAAGTTATATGTAATTATTGGTCCATGCCTAGTGTATGTCATGACTTCTGGAGAAGCAACCTAGGAAAGGAGAGAAAGCTACCAATTGAGAGATGCTTAAGCTTTTCAATTTCATCTGTATGTACACACACACACACACACACACACACACATATATAATGTCCTACACACACATACATACACAGCAACACACACTATTCATGTACATAATCCCTGTTATGCCATAGAAAACTTTATACATAACACCACCTGAATGAATCAAAAGAATAGCCCCTTGAGACACAAGCACCAACTGAACCGAAGGAAGAAGTGGTGAGTGATTAGTCTCCCAGCAAAATTGCCTCAATCCCTATACCAAAGCCCTAAAACACTCTCCCTGCCTTTTTCTTCCTGTGAGTCTTGGTGAATAGCACCTGGGAAATGATTTTCCAACCGCACTTGTCCAGGCCCTGGCCCAGGTACACCTGGAGCTGGTAACACAGAGCATTGATCTTCTGCTTAGTCTTCTCGGGGGTACCCCCAAGAGCACTGTGCACATGCCAGAGGGCTCTTCATGGAAGACCCACAGACAGGGCTCCAGCTGTGAGTTTACCAATCACAGCTGCTAGTGCATGCACAGCAGAACCTGGAAGGAGAAGAGCCCAGCCCAGCTACACTCTTCAGCCAAATACTTCAGCTATGCTTGGAAGGACGGCGGCTGCTCCTCCTAGTCTGTGAGCAGTGGTGGTGCCTCTTCCTCCCTCACCATTCCAGGCACCTTAATCTTCTGGAAGACTGTCCTGCAGTCACTCACCACAGGCAACAAAGACATCAGTGACACGGGGGGGGGGGTTGCAGAGCAGCCATGACCACATCTTGGGATTCCTTGCCTTTGGGAAGCAGGTGGCCTTGCCCTGGGAGGAGCTAAGGAGGGGCCTCTCTGGTCCTTTGAATACAGAATCCTGAAGAGGAGAGGATTCCCCTGGGGCTGTGTGGGGTAACACTAACAAAGGATATGAAAGACCTATTTGACAAGAACTTTGTGTCCTTGAAGAAAGAAATTGAAGAAGATACCAGAAAATGGAAAGATCTCCCATGCTCTTGGATAATAAGGATCAACATAGTAAAAATGGCAATCTTACCAAGGCAATCTATAGATTCAGTGCAATCCCCATCAAAATCCCAACACAATTCTTCACAGACTTTGAAAGAACAATACTCAACTTCATATGGAAAAACAAGAAACCTAGGATAGCCAAAACAATCCTGTACAATAAAGGAACTTCCGGAGGCATTACCATCCCTGATATCAAGCTCTATTACAGAGCTACAGTAATGAAAACAGCTTGGTTTGGGCATAAAAACAGAGATGTTGACCATTGGAATCGAATTGAGAATCCGGATATTAATCCAAACAACTAAGAACACCTGATTTTTGACAAAGTAGCTAATATTATAAAATGGAAAAAAGAAAGCATTTAACCCACAAACCTATGAACACCTCATTTTCGATAAAGGAGCTAAAAGTATACAATGGAAGAAAGAAAGCATCTTCAACAAATGGTGCTGGCATAACTGGATGTCAACCTATAGAAGAATGAAAATAGATCTGCAGAAAACTCAAGTCCAAATGGTTAAAGACCTCAATATAACTCTGACCACACTGAATCTGACAGAGGAGAAAGTGGGAAGTAACCTACAATGCATGGGCACAGGAGACCACTTCCCAAATATAACCCCAGCAGCACAGACTCTAAGAGCAACAATAAATAAATAGGAACTCCTGAAACTGAGAAGCTTCTGTAGAGCAAAGGACACACTCAATAAAACAAAAAGGTAGCCTACTGAATGGGAAAAAAAATCTTCACCAACCCCATATCAGACAAAGGACATATCTCCAAAATATATAGCCATAAGCAAATGACAATGTGCCTCTAGTTCATGATCCTAGGGAAGCTAAGTTATAAGGTGAACCCAAAGAAAAACATATATAGACCCTACTGGAAATTGGAAACAGACAAAAATTTGGGAGCATGGGGGCAGGGAGTAGAAGGATGGGGAGAAAGGGGGGCAGTTAAAGAGAACTTGAGGGAACGGTATAGTCAAGATGGAGGAAGGACATAAATGAGAGCAAGGAAAGAGATCTCTTGATTGAGGGAGCCATTATGGGGTTAGCAAGAAACCTGGCCCTAGAAAAAGTCCCAGAAATCCACAAGAATGTCCTCATCTAAGACCTTCCTAGGGGCCTGAACTGGTTTTGCCCAGTATTTATACTGACAATTATCTTAAATATCACCATAGAAACTTTTTCCAACAACAGATGGAAACAGAGGCAGAGACCCACATCAGAGCACTGGACTTAGCTCCCAAGGTCCAGGTGAAGAGTGGAAGGAGTGAGAATATGAGCAAGGATGTCAAGACCATGAGGGGTTTGCCCACTGAGATAGTTTGCCTGAGCTAATGGGAGCTCACTAATTCCAACTGGACTGTGAGTGAAGGAACATGGGATCAAACTATTCCCTGAGAATGTGGTTTACATTTGGGGCAGACTGAAGGGCCACTGACAGTGGCACTGGGATTTATCTCTACCTCATGTATTGGCTTTTTGGAATCCTATTCTCTTTGGATGTATATCTTGCTTAACCTAGATGTAGTAGAGAGGGCTTTGGACTTGCAAACAGGGCTGGGTGCCTTGTCCTCTCTTAGGATTTTAGGGCGATGGTTGGGAAGGTGTGAGGAGGCAATGGGAAGAGGAGAGGGAGTGGGAATTTGAATTGGTATTTTTAAGTAATAAAATAATAATAATAAAATTCATGACCTCATCTCTATTATTGCTATTTATGTAGGTACATATAAA
>NW_026068245.1:594004-597448 GCF_014885135.2 Alexandromys fortis
TTGGCCCATGAACTCTAGCCCTTACAGGCTAATTCTCGCACCTGGACTAGCCCATTTCTAATGATGTGTGTAAGCACCCCAAGGTGCGCTTACCGGGAAGATTCTAGCCTAAGTCCATCGTGGGTTGCAGCTGCCTGGGAGAGCAGAGCATGGCGGCTGTCCGGTCCCTCTGGAAGCAGCGCAGAGTCTGACCTCACTTCCTCTTCTGCCCAGAATTCTATTCTGTTTACTCCTCCCATCTATGTTCTAACCTATCAGGGCCACCCAAGCAGTTTCTTTTATTGCTCAGCCAATGAAATCAACAGATTGATATGACACTCCCACATCAATTTGGACTTAAGTTTTGTGCATGGTGATAGATATGGATCTATTTTCATTCTTCTACAGATTGACATCCAGTTTTACCAGCACAATTTGATAAAGATGCTCTCTTTTTTCCATTGTATACTTTTAGCTCCTTTATCGAAAATCAGGTGTTCATACGTTTGTGGGTTAAAGTCAGGGTCTTCTATTCGATTCCATTGGTCGACTTCTTTGTTTTTAATGTAAATACCAAACTGTTTTCAATACTGTAGCTCTGTAACAGAGTTTGAAGTCAGGGATGGTAATGCCTCCAGATGATCCTTTATTATATAAGAGTGTTTTGGCAATCCTGGGTTTTTTGTTTTTCCATATAAAGTTGATTATTGTCTNGTTATGTTAGGCCTTAGCCAAAGTTGGTTGACTCAACATTGCAAACAAGACTTTGGGTGATTGCCCAGGTAGTCAGTTGTCTCTGTCATTTGTTGCATATTTTGGAAATTCCTCATTTGTTCTTCCTAGTTGCTTAAGTAATATTACTTCCATTCTCAGATCTTTGACGGAGTTGAAGATTAGATAATTGTAGTTACTCTCTACATTATTTAGACTCCTTGAAATAGAATGTTTAGTAAAATTTTGTAACGGCATAAGCGAATGCAGACAGATTGTCAAAATATAGACAGCTTTAATGGAGGAATAGACTTACAGAACCATCATTCCCGCGGAGACCAGGAAAGCCGAAGCGAGGGCTGGGAGCATGCTCACCAAATTTATAGGCAAACTTTAGCCTGAGGCGAACATGCCCCCTAAGGGGTGGGACTTATCCCTACATCTCCCCTTTTTGTGTAAATAAGACAGAACTAAACCAAATACAACTATATACAATAATAACAAATAATAAATATAACAAACAATATTGAGAATCAAAAGTTTTGCTAAACATTCTATCTCAAGGAGTCTAAATAATGTAGAGAGTAACTACAATTATATAATCTTCAACTCCATCAAAGATCCGAGAAGGCAATAAATATTACTTAACAAATGATCCAAATGTGTAACAATTGACAAAGACAACTGACTACCTGAGCAATCACCCAAAGTCTCGTTTGCAATGTTGAGTCAACCAACTTTGGCTAAGGCCTAACATAACTGACATACCANAGAGAATTTTTAACACATTCTTAATTTTGCTTAACCTGCCATGTTCTTTAGCCACTATACCCATAGTAAGATGATACTTCTGAAAATACTATGAGCTTTAGCTAAATGACATCAAGAAATCAGTCTCAAATCAACCACCAAACTTCTTCCCTACTGCCTAGATTCCATAATGATAAAAGGTGCTCTCAAACTGATTTGTGTAGGAAAAAAAAAACATTAATGGTCTTACCCAACTTTAGACCTAGTATCTGAAATAATTACCCTACAGGCAAGAAACGTCTGGTGATATAATATTTGCAAGCCTATTATGGAGTAATCAACCATTTTCTGATTAGATTGGAATCTTGCTCCTCAGAAGGAAGTTTGATGTTTGTTTCATGCTTGATTCAAGGCAGTACATGCTAATGCTATCTTGCTAACTGGTCATTCCAACAAGTTGCCTTAGATTATATACGTGCATAGGGATAGAGCTATACTGATGTCAACCTTAATCATAAAAGCTTATTTTGCAGTGAACGGACGTCAATGAAGAAGTTCTCAAAATATTAAGCATAAAAGACTGAATTCTCAATCCTAAACAGTATAATTATCTTAAACCCACAACTACCAACAAGTTTCCAATACAGCAAGAAGGAGAAAGTAGAGCGAATGTTACAGGGAAGAGTATTACAGAGTGCTGTCTTGTGTACGTGACACGGCTGTAAAAATCATGGCCTTACAGCAGCTGTGGTTGTCTTTACAGACCTACACAAGATCAGGAAATCCAAAATCCTAGTGTAGATGTGGCAGATGATTTCTAGATACCACTCAGTACTGGGGAGATACAGGTAGTTGTTGGAGGATGGAGAATCATTCAGTTTGAGTATGTGGCTATTGGTATGTTTTCTATGCTTCATGAAATGGCCCCATACCCATTCACATGTGGACATGATTAGTTGTATTATAAAAACCAAAAATATTTAAGTTAGGAGGAATACATACAAAACAGATAAGAGGTCATTTTGGTAGGATAAATGGGATTGGATATGGTCATGTTTAATTGTATACAGGTATGCAATTCTGAAAACTAACAAAAAATTAATATTTAAAGTCAAATAAATAATGCAGGTAGATGGGTTTGGTACTTCATCTTCCAGCCTGATGAAATCATGACTGATATATTCACTTGCTTTCTGTTGCTGTGATAAAACAATATAAAACCAATCTAGAAAGAAAAGACATTTATTTCATCTTACAGTTTGTAATCATCATCAAGAGAATCTAAGACACCAAGTATAGACAGGAACCTGGAGGCAGGACCTAAAGCAGGGACCCTCGAGAAATGTTGCTTAGTGGCATGTTCCTCAGGGTTTTCTCAATTTGTTTCTTTATACAGCCCAGGACCATCAGCTCAGTGACAAGACCTGCCTGAATCATTCATCAACAACAACAACAAAAATACCTGTTAACTTGTTCAAATGAAGAAAGTTCTGTGAGAGTAATGAACCAGTCATCAGCCTGAACTCCATTCTAGGTGAAGTCTCAGGAGATTTGCCCATGGTGTATCTTGGCCCATTTGACACTGGTGTGCCCCACCCCACCAGCAGTGCTTCCAAATGCATCACACCCTGCAGTGTTCTGCAGAATACACAATTGCCAGGGCAGTGTGATGAGACAAATGCTCATGCCTCCTGTGTTTTCCTCTACAGCTGTTGGCTGAATAGAGAGACTGTGTTCATCTGGAGTTTCCTAACGCCAGTCTGCATGATAATCACGGTAAGGAAAAAATGTGTTCAAGTGCATTTTGGACACCAAGGAAAGCCAAAGTTAGAAAGTGTCATCACACTGCAAAGTCTACTACTCTCAAAACTCATATAATTCTTGGTTCTTGAGATTTCACCCAGGTGGCTGTGATTTCTCTGTCACTTTTTATTTTATTTTATTTTTTTTATTATTAAGAAAAGGAAAAAAAAGTTTCTGCCTCCTCCCAGCCTCCCATTTCCC
>NW_026068245.1:598729-600067 GCF_014885135.2 Alexandromys fortis
TAATTCTCTATTAGGTTTCTGTCTGATTGACCTGTCCATTGGAGAGAGAGGTGTGTTGAAGTCTCCTACTACTAGTGTGTGTGGTTTGATGTCTGCCTTGAGTTCTAGTAATATTTCTTTTATATAAGTTGGTGCTTTTATATTAGAAGCATAGATATTCAGGATTGAGACGTCATCCTGATGAATTGTTCCTGTTATGAGTATATAGTGTCCATCTCGATCTCTTCTGATAGATTTTAGTTTGAAGTCAGTTTTGTTAGAAATTAGTATGGCCACATCTGCTTTTTTCTTAGGACCATTTGCTTGAAACACCTTTTCCCAACCCTTTACTCTGAGTAGATGCCTCTCTTTGTGGTTGAGATGTGTTTCTTACAAAGAGCAGAATATTGGATCCTGTTTGCCTTTTTTTAGGTGCATTGGGACCATTAATATTAAGTGATATTAATGACCAGTGGTTGTTCACTCTATTTATTCTTATTGTTTTTGATAGTAGAGTTTGTGTGTTTCCCTTCTTTGAGTTGTGCTGGTGAAGGGTCGCTAGATGCCTGAGTTACTGTAGGCAGTGTTGGCAATGTTGGTTTCCTTGGGTTGCGATTTTCCTTCTATTACTTTCTGTAAGGCTGGATTTGTGGCTAGGTATTGTTTAAATTTGTTCTTATCCTGGAATGTCTTGTTTTCTCCATTGATAGTGAACAATAGTTTAGCTTGGTATAGTTGTTTGGGTTTGCATCCATGGTCTCTTAGTTTCTGCAGTACCTCTATCCAGGACCTTCTGGATTTCATGGTTTCCATAGAGAAGTCAGGTGTAAGTCTGATCGGTTTCCCTTTATAAGTTACTTGGCCCTTTTCCTTTGCAGCTCTTAATATTCTTTCTTTAGCCTGTATATTTTATGTTTTGACTATTATATGGTTAGGGGATGTATTTCTTTGATCCAATGTGTTTGGCGTTTTGTATGCTTCTTGAATATTCAAAGGAATATCTTTCTTTATGTTGGGAAAGTTTTCTTCCATAATTTTGATAAAAATATTTTCTGGGCCTTTGAGCTGTGACTCTTCTCCTACTTCTATTCCTATTATTCTTAGGTTTGGTCTTTTTATTGTGTCCCATATTTCCTGAATGTTTTGTGATGAGAATTTGTTGGCTTTGCTGTTTTCTTTGATCAGTGCGCTTATTTTCTCTATGGTGTCCCCAGAATCTGAGATTCTTCTTCTATTTCTTGTACTCTATTGATTATGCTTGGTTCTGTAGACTCTGCTCGTTGACCTAGATTTTCCATATCCAGCTGGTCCTCAGATTGTGTTTTCTTCCTTGTTTTCATTTCAGTTTTCAATTCTTGA
>NW_026068245.1:605822-611118 GCF_014885135.2 Alexandromys fortis
TAATTCTCTATTAGGTTTCTGTCTGATTGACCTGTCCATTGGAGAGAGAGGTGTGTTGAAGTCTCCTACTACTAGTGTGTGTGGTTTGATGTCTGCCTTGAGTTCTAGTAATATTTCTTTTATATAAGTTGGTGCTTTTATATTAGAAGCATAGATATTCAGGATTGAGACGTCATCCTGATGAATTGTTCCTGTTATGAGTATATAGTGTCCATCTCGATCTCTTCTGATAGATTTTAGTTTGAAGTCAGTTTTGTTAGAAATTAGTATGGCCACATCTGCTTTTTTCTTAGGACCATTTGCTTGAAACACCTTTTCCCAACCCTTTACTCTGAGTAGATGCCTCTCTTTGTGGTTGAGATGTGTTTCTTACAAAGAGCAGAATATTGGATCCTGTTTGCCTTTTTTTAGGTGCATTGGGACCATTAATATTAAGTGATATTAATGACCAGTGGTTGTTCACTCTATTTATTCTTATTGTTTTTGATAGTAGAGTTTGTGTGTTTCCCTTCTTTGAGTTGTGCTGGTGAAGGGTCGCTAGATGCCTGAGTTACTGTAGGCAGTGTTGGCAATGTTGGTTTCCTTGGGTTGCGATTTTCCTTCTATTACTTTCTGTAAGGCTGGATTTGTGGCTAGGTATTGTTTAAATTTGTTCTTATCCTGGAATGTCTTGTTTTCTCCATTGATAGTGAACAATAGTTTAGCTTGGTATAGTTGTTTGGGTTTGCATCCATGGTCTCTTAGTTTCTGCAGTACCTCTATCCAGGACCTTCTGGTTTTCATGGTTTCCATAGAGAAGTCAGGTGTAAGTCTGATCGGTTTCCCTTTATAAGTTACTTGGCCCTTTTCCTTTGCAGCTCTTAATATTCTTTCTTTAGCCTGTATATTTTATGTTTTGACTATTATATGGTTAGGGGATGTATTTCTTTGATCCAATGTGTTTGGCGTTTTGTATGCTTCTTGAATATTCAAAGGAATATCTTTCTTTATGTTGGGAAAGTTTTCTTCCATAATTTTGATAAAAATATTTTCTGGGCCTTTGAGCTGTGACTCTTCTCCTACTTCTATTCCTATTATTCTTAGGTTTGGTCTTTTTATTGTGTCCCATATTTCCTGAATGTTTTGTGATGAGAATTTGTTGGCTTTGCTGTTTTCTTTGATCAGTGCGCTTATTTTCTCTATGGTGTCCCCAGAATCTGAGATTCTTCTTCTATTTCTTGTACTCTATTGATTATGCTTGGTTCTGTAGACTCTGCTCGTTGACCTAGATTTTCCATATCCAGCTGGTCCTCAGATTGTGTTTTCTTCCTTGTTTTCATTTCAGTTTTCAATTCTTGAACTGTTTCCATTACCTGTTTGATCGTTTTTTCTTGGTTTCCCAGGGTATCATGTACGTATTTACTCAATTCTTCAAACTTTTGGTTATACTTCCCATCCATTTCTATAAGGGTGTTTTTCACATGTTGTTTAAGGGACTCTATTGCTTTCATAAAGTCAATTTTTCACTTATCTGTGTTAGGATGTTCAAGTCCTTCTGTTGTAAGATCATTGGGTTCTGGTGTTTTCATGGTTTTTTTTTTTTCAGATTATTGGGTGAATTTTTGCCTTGGCGCCTGCCCATCTCCTCCTATCAATGCTATCTAATGGGTCTTTTAAAACAGGATCAGGTTTCCCTGCTGGCCAGGGGCTCCTCTTACAAAATGCCCTCGCTCTGTTTCTTTGTTCCTGTCCGGGGGCCAAGATCCCACTCACCCCTCAAAAGGGTCTTCAGGAACAGGACCAGGCTCCTCGTTTGCCAGGGACCTTGCCAACAAAAGGCCTACCTCTTTGATTTAATTGTAGTGGGGCGATCTGCTCTCGGTGTGCACGCAGATCCTCACTGCCTGCGTCTGCCGTCGTGCCGGTCCCTGCTGGTCCCCACCACCTGTGGCCTGTGTCTGCTACCGCCTAACTGCACTTATGATATACAAGCAGGAAGATATCTGTCAGTCTGATGTCAGCCTGGTCTACATAACAGATTAGGTTTTAGACCAGCTAGGGCTACAAGGCAAAATAGAAAAACACTGACCCAAAAGAAAAATAAGAAGAAAAGGAATGAAGTGAAGAACAATGGTCATGATTAGAAAAACTGAGATGAGAAATTTTGAGAAAAAGCAGAAACCTAATGATATTTGCAGACGTTGAGTACTGTTTTGGTTCCATTACTGTTGCTGAAGTAAAACGCGGGCAAAAGCTTATCAAGGAGAAAAGGGTTTTTGTCAGTCTTCAGGTTTATCCTGGCTGGGTTTGTGACAATTTGACACATGTTAAGAGTCACCTAAAAGGAGGGAGCCTCCATCGAGAAAATGCCTCCATACGATCCAGCTGTAGGATATTTTCTTAATTAGTGATTGATAGGGAAGGCCCACCCCATCGTGGGTAGGGTCTTTCCTGGGCTGATGGTCCTGAGTTCTATAAAAAAGCAAGCTGAGCAAGATGGAGGAGCAAGCCAGTAAGCAGCACCCCCATGGCCTCTGCGTCAGCTGCTGCTTCCAGGTTGCTGTGTTGTTTGAGTTCCTGCCCTGACTTCCTTCAATGATGAACAGTGATGTGGAAGTACAAGTCAAATAAACCCTTTCCTTCTGATACTTGCTTCCTGGTCATGGTGATTCCTTGCAGCAATAGTGGTGATTCCTTGCAGCAATAGGAACTTTAAGACAAAGCCATAGTCCATCATTGCAGGAAGTCAGGGTGGGAATGCAAGGAGGCACTTGAAATAGAAGCCTGAGAAGCATTGCTATTTGCTGGTCCAGGCGTGGACTCCTGCTTAGCTTGCTTTCTCAAACATGCCAGGACCATCTGCTGTCTGAATGGTACCTCCCACCCTGGCATGGGCTCCAACAGAAGACAGCAATCAAGACAGTGCCCCACAGACATAGCCACAGGCCGGTCTGACCCAGGCAGCTCTTCAGCTGACACTCTCTCCTGTAGACTGTGTCACACTGGCTGTCAAAGTCAAATGTGGCAAACATTATCTCTTGCTACTTTCCTTCTCTCAAGCCTCTACTTCTTATGAAGTTGTGTTTCTGCTCTCACCCAGGTTCTTTTTTCCTTGTGTCATTGATATCTGATTCTAGATCACAGAAAGACTATCTAGGATTCTGGATTGGCAGAATTAATGTAGTAAAATGGCTGGGTTTTATTATCAAAAGTAATCTACAGATTCAGTGAAATTTTCATAAAATACTTCACAGATCTATAAAAACCACCCAAGAATTTACATAGAACTATAAGAGATCAGAAATAACCAAATAAGTCATCAGGAGATGATGACTGGAGTTGTCTCAATACCTGACCTCAGATTATAGTGCAGCTGAGGCTGGAGAGAACCCACATGGCAGCTTACATTTGTCTGTAACTTTAGTTTCAGGGCTCTGACACCCTCACATTGACATTCATGCAGGTAAAATAATAATGAACATGAAACAAAACTAAATCAAATTATATTGCAGAGCCACAGTGACAAAGGCAGCCAGATACTGCTAAACAGCAGATCACACATAACACACACATAAACATGTAAGTTTGCATATATGTATATTACAACAAAAAAAGGCCATGAATTTGAAAGTGAGCAAGGAGGGACTGAAGGGAGGAAAGGGAAGGAGAAAATCATTATAATTATAGTGGAATGCCCCACCCAATATACCATTATTAAGGGAGAAAGGACTTATTTGGCTCACAGTTCCAAGTTACAGCCAATCATTGTGAAAAATCAAGACCACAGGAAGTCAAACAACTAATCACATCACACCCACAGTCCAGAACAATGAGCAATGAGCTCATGCATACTGTGCTCAGTTCAGTTTCTCCACTCTCATATATACACAAGCCTCTGCCTAGGGAATGGTGCCACCCACAGTGGCCGAGTCTTCCCTCTAGTCAAGATTCTTCCCACATGTATACTTAGAGATGACCCTTAGACAGTCTCTCACAGGTGTTCCTGGAGGCTTGCCTCCTCCTAGTGTTGACAATTAATACCATCAAACCACTTTGAGGAGGCTGGGGAAATACCTTTGAAGAGAATCAACCAACTCTCTTGTGTCATAATCTATAACCTCAACCTTGGCTTCAATTCTAATTTAATAGATGGTGGAAATAAAACAACAACAACAACATGGGAACAACAAAGACAATTTGTTGCAAGGTTGTTTTATTGTAATACAGGAGGTGTATATAACTGAGACAGTGTGGACTCAGAAGCAGGGAGGGAGGGACCAGTTTCACTGCATAAGAAGTGTGTTTTGGATGCTGTAGCATGGGGAAGCAGCAGGTCAACTAAGTATAAGTGGGGTGTCTCATGTGGTCAGTGATGATGGATTTCTGATGCTCATCCTAAATTGGAAGCAGAGGCATTAGTAGGGAAGTCATCAGTAACTGATTCAGTCCTAGTCATTTGGATCTGACAAATCCGGGACTGAAGTCTGGCATCCTGGATGGGTTACTGGAGGCCAGATTTCTACGTTAGATTGGTTATGATCAGTCTGTGTGTCTTGTCTACCTACCCTCTGCTTGACCTTGCAGATCAACTCTGTTCTCCTCACTTGGACCCTGTGGGTGCTAAGGCAGAAGCTCTGCAGCGTCAGCTCAGAAGTCTCAAAACTCAAGGATGCCAGGTGCAGCCTCTTTCTGACTTTTGTCCCTTTTTCTTCCTTCTTCTGACAGAGCCTCACCAGCCAATTTTCTGTATATATCATGTGCCTATGCAGGTACATGCATGCTATGACACAAATGTAGGGGTCAGAGGACACCTTGGTATTTTTTCCATCTTGTTTGAGATAGACTTGTTTGTAGTTCATCACTGTGTATGCTGGGACATCTGGCTCAATCCTCCTGTCTGTTCCTCCCTTCTCAACACAAGGGTATGGTGATTACAGATTACACATTTTGCACTTGACTTTGTGTGGGTCCTCAGGATTTGAACTGAGGTCCTCACATTTGTGCACCAAGCAGCAATTTACCCATTTAGCCACCTGCCGGACTGTGACCACCTTTTGTATATTCATGGCATTCAAGTGATGGGGCTTGTACAGAATAGCAGAGTCCAGGTGTCAAACTGCCTATTCCATTGATTCCATTTATGATTTGTGTGACATTACATTGGTCACATGACCTTCACGAAGCTCAGTTTCTTCATCTGTAGGGAAAGAATAGTAATATGTTTTTCTTTAGGTAGGTAATAAGCATTGTCACAATTGCTGGGAACACCAAACCTTCTATAGACTGTCAATACATTCAGTGTGAGCACATGCACATG
>NW_026068245.1:613222-623848 GCF_014885135.2 Alexandromys fortis
AGGAGGGAGCCTCCATCGAGAAAA
Organism: Alexandromys fortis; assembly: GCF_014885135.2. Lineage (NCBI taxonomy): Eukaryota > Metazoa > Chordata > Mammalia > Rodentia > Cricetidae > Alexandromys > Alexandromys fortis. The sequence goes on from NW_026068245.1 coordinate 613,247, forward strand.
TGCCTCCATACGATCCAGCTGTAGGATATTTTCTTAATTAGTGATTGATAGGGAAGGCCCACCCCATCGTGGGTAGGGTCTTTCCTGGGCTGATGGTCCTGAGTTCTATAAAAAAGCAAGCTGAGCAAGATGGAGGAGCAAGCCAGTAAGCAGCACCCCCATGGCCTCTGCGTCAGCTGCTGCTTCCAGGTTGCTGTGTTGTTTGAGTTCCTGCCCTGACTTCCTTCAATGATGAACAGTGATGTGGAAGTACAAGTCAAATAAACCCTTTCCTTCTGATACTTGCTTCCTGGTCATGGTGATTCCTTGCAGCAATAGTGGTGATTCCTTGCAGCAATAGGAACTTTAAGACAAAGCCATAGTCCATCATTGCAGGAAGTCAGGGTGGGAATGCAAGGAGGCACTTGAAATAGAAGCCTGAGAAGCATTGCTATTTGCTGGTCCAGGCGTGGACTCCTGCTTAGCTTGCTTTCTCAAACATGCCAGGACCATCTGCTGTCTGAATGGTACCTCCCACCCTGGCATGGGCTCCAACAGAAGACAGCAATCAAGACAGTGCCCCACAGACATAGCCACAGGCCGGTCTGACCCAGGCAGCTCTTCAGCTGACACTCTCTCCTGTAGACTGTGTCACACTGGCTGTCAAAGTCAAATGTGGCAAACATTATCTCTTGCTACTTTCCTTCTCTCAAGCCTCTACTTCTTATGAAGTTGTGTTTCTGCTCTCACCCAGGTTCTTTTTTCCTTGTGTCATTGATATCTGATTCTAGATCACAGAAAGACTATCTAGGATTCTGGATTGGCAGAATTAATGTAGTAAAATGGATGGGTTTTATTATCAAAAGTAATCTACAGATTCAGTGAAATTTTCATAAAATACTTCACAGATCTATAAAAACCACCCAAGAATTTACATAGAACTATAAGAGATGAGAAATAACCAAATAAGTCATCAGGAGATGATGACTGGAGTTGTCTCAATACCTGACCTCAGATTATAGTGCAGCTGAGGCTGGAGAGAACCCACATGGCAGCTTACATTTGTCTGTAACTTTAGTTTCAGGGCTCTGACACCCTCACATTGACATTCATGCAGGTAAAATAATAATGAACATGAAACAAAACTAAATCAAATTATATTGCAGAGCCACAGTGACAAAGGCAGCCAGATACTGCTAAACAGCAGATCACACATAACACACACATAAACATGTAAGTTTGCATATATGTATATTACAACAAAAAAAGGCCATGAATTTGAAAGTGAGCAAGGAGGGACTGAAGGGAGGAAAGGGAAGGAGAAAATCATTATAATTATAGTGGAATGCCCCACCCAATATACCATTATTAAGGGAGAAAGGACTTATTTGGCTCACAGTTCCAAGTTACAGCCAATCATTGTGAAAAATCAAGACCACAGGAAGTCAAACAACTAATCACATCACACCCATAGTCAAGAGCAATGAGCAATGAGCTCATGCATACTGTGCTCAGTTCAGTTTCTCCACTCTCATATATACACAAGCCTCTGCCTAGGGAATGGTGCCACCCACAGTGGCCGAGTCTTCCCTCTAGTCAAGATTCTTCCCACATGTATACTTAGAGATGACCCTTAGACAGTCTCTCACAGGTGTTCCTGGAGGCTTGCCTCCTCCTAGTGTTGACAATTAATACCATCAAACCACTTTGAGGAGGCTGGGGAAATACCTTTGAAGAGAATCAACCAACTCTCTTGTGTCATAATCTATAACCTCAACCTTGGCTTCAATTCTAATTTAATAGATGGTGGAAATAAAACAACAACAACAACATGGGAACAACAAAGACAATTTGTTGCAAGGTTGTTTTATTGTAATACAGGAGGTGTATATAACTGAGACAGTGTGGACTCAGAAGCAGGGAGGGAGGGACCAGTTTCACTGCATAAGAAGTGTGTTTTGGATGCTGTAGCATGGGGAAGCAGCAGGTCAACTAAGTATAAGTGGGGTGTCTCATGTGGTCAGTGATGATGGATTTCTGATGCTCATCCTAAATTGGAAGCAGAGGCATTAGTAGGGAAGTCATCAGTAACTGATTCAGTCCTAGTCATTTGGATCTGACAAATCCGGGACTGAAGTCTGGCATCCTGGATGGGTTACTGGAGGCCAGATTTCTACGTTAGATTGGTTATGATCAGTCTGTGTGTCTTGTCTACCTACCCTCTGCTTGACCTTGCAGATCAACTCTGTTCTCCTCACTTGGACCCTGTGGGTGCTAAGGCAGAAGCTCTGCAGCGTCAGCTCAGAAGTCTCAAAACTCAAGGATGCCAGGTGCAGCCTCTTTCTGACTTTTGTCCCTTTTTCTTCCTTCTTCTGACAGAGCCTCACCAGCCAATTTTCTGTATATATCATGTGCCTATGCAGGTACATGCATGCTATGACACAAATGTAGGGGTCAGAGGACACCTTGGTATTTTTTCCATCTTGTTTGAGATAGACTTGTTTGTAGTTCATCACTGTGTATGCTGGGACATCTGGCTCAATCCTCCTGTCTGTTCCTCCCTTCTCAACACAAGGGTATGGTGATTACAGATTACACATTTTGCACTTGACTTTGTGTGGGTCCTCAGGATTTGAACTGAGGTCCTCACATTTGTGCACCAAGCAGCAATTTACCCATTGAGCCACCTGCTGGACTGTGACCACCTTTTGTATATTCATGGCATTCAAGTGATGGGGCTTGTACAGAATAGCAGAGTCCAGGTGTCAAACTGCCTATTCCATTGATTCCATTTATGATTTGTGTGACATTACATTGGTCACATGACCTTCACGAAGCTCAGTTTCTTCATCTGTAGGGAAAGAATAGTAATATGTTTTTCTTTAGGTAGGTAATAAGCATTGACACAATTGCTGGGAACACCAAACCTTCTATAGACTGTCAATACATTCAGTGTGAGCACATGCACATGAAAACATGGACATACATGCACAATGCATACACATAAAACATGGATATATATGCATAATTGTTGAAATATGAGCGGCGGGGCTGCGTCCCCAACACCCCGGCCGCTTGGCTAGCTCACGCCCGAAATAACAACACACAAACTGTATTCATTTAAAAACTGCTTGGCCCATGAACCCTAGCCCTTACAGGCTGATTCTCGCACCTGGACTAACCCATTTCTAATGATGTGTGTAAGCACCCCAAGGTGCGCTTACCGGAAAGATTCTAGCCTAAGTCCATCGTGGGTTGCAGCTGCCTGGGAGAGCTGAGCATGGCGTCTCTGCTCCAGCAGAGCTGTCGGGTCTCTCCGGGAGCAGAGCAGAGTCTGACCTCACTTCCTCTTCCGCCCAGAATTCTATTCTGTTTACTCCTCCCATCTATGTTCCAGCCATGAGGCCAAGCAGCTGGTTTATTATAACTTAACCAATGAAATCAACAGATTGATATATGACACTCCCACATCACTTCCCCTTTTTCTGTTTAAAAAAAAAAAAAAAAAAAAAGAAGGCTTTAACTTAACATCCAAAGCTCTAGAAATGACAGAGACATCTCGCTGCCTGGACAGTCACCCAAAGTTCCTCTGTACCGTTGGGGCATCCATCTTCGGCCTACAGGCCCATAGTTTCCAGCAGACATTTCCACAAAGCAGGAAATTTCAAAGGCAGTCACTATCTGCTTGTCCTGAAGAATGTCTTGCAGACTCTTTCATGAATCAGGAACCCCGAAAGATCATCTCACCTTTAGGCAAGTTCAGCAGTCCTCTCTCTGCGGGTTCTCTGTGTCCAGTTTATGCAATAGTCCAGGCAAGAGCAGTTTCTTGCCCAAATGGCTATCAAACTCCATAAGGATCCTCTTCGATGCCCATCTTCCTCTTGAAGTAGATTGGTGCTGCCAGGAGCAGAGTGTCTCATTGTCATGAAAAGTCCTAAGTTATTAAAACATGTAAAATGCCATATTCTCTAGCCTTTGAAAGATATGAAGAATGCCTATCTAAAATATATCTATGCACATCTAGAAAATCTTAACTAACATAACTACAAGCTTAACTACTATTAATGATTATTCATTAACAACCTATATACATTCAAAATTGACCTTAAATCTCTATCAATAAAGCAAAATCTATACTAATGCAAATTATTCATATCTATATCATATCCCCCTTTAAATGTAAAAGAACATTTATAAACCATATTTGGGAACATGGGCGCAGTTTTTTCTCTCCAAACTGCTTCCTGCTGAATGGGGGCGTCGTTAATTAGGTCTTTCATGGTATAACCTGTGTGCTAGTTTCATCTCAGTTGGCAGTTGAGCGAAGCAATTTTCTGAAGGTATTCACAGCAACCGTTCAGGAGGGCGTGGTCCATCATACCATATCGGAATAGAAGAAATGAACAGGGTCTCATCCTCTGTGAAAACAAAAAAAGAAACTCCTTTCCAAAGTATCATGTCCTTAGATCCAAATTTCAAAGTCAAGGCATCAAAATCTCTACGTTGGATTAGTTCAGCAGCATTTATAAACAAATATCTTTTGGCAGCTGTTGCTCCTTCCTCAGCATTCAAACAATTCAAAGAGAGCATAATAGTATACAGTATCAAGATTCTCTGTGTATTTTCCATCTTTGTACGCTTTATTTTAACCTCTATTTCGTTTATTTTTACTTTTATATTCTCTGTATCTCTTTGACCTGGAATAACTCTGTAGACCAGGCTCTCCTTGAACTCTCAGAGATCTGCCTGTCTCTGCCTCCCAGGCATTGGGATTAAAGGTGTTTGCTACCACACCTTGAACTCACAGAGATCTGTTTGTCTCTGCCTTCTAGGCACTGGGATTAAAGGCGTGTGCTACCACACCTTGAAGTCACAGAGGTCAATCTCCCTCTGCCTCCCAAGCGTTGGGATTAAAGGCGTGTACTACCACACACAACTTCTCTTTTTCTTACTTTTTTTTTTTTAAGAACTTTTAACTTTTAGCTTGCATATATTTTTAACACACTGTAAATCATTTAAACATTTTCTTTGTCTTTGAATCTCTTTACTGTATATCTCTCTTTTTCTGACCACACGAGCCTTTAAATTACTGAGCAATATGAGTAGGATTAAAGCCGTGGCTTTGCCAGCTAGATCCAGTCCATTCCTTAGCTTTCCAGCCTCATGGCGGAGATACAGGCTGTAGCCATGTTTATAGCCACAATTCTATGGCGTTTCAAGGTCCCTGCCAGCCAGCGAGCTACAACAGACAACAGTCAAGTCCTCTCTCGGTAGTTGGCCCTCCTGCCTCAGTCAGAGTTTGCCCTGGCAGGACGGCCCAGAAAGCCGGCATTTTTAAACAGCACAACTTTTTTCCTGCTACGGCTGAAAACCGAAAAGCATGCGTTCAGCTTTTCACCAACACCGTTTAAGTGTTTCGTGGCAGGACCTCTTAATGAGCTGCAGGGTTTTGCAGCTGAAGCTGAGTCAGGAAGCCTCTCTTAGATGAGAGCGCTTGCTTGCCTCTAGCAAGCGGAGCAGACCCAAGAAATTTCTGCTACCAAGAAAACATGCTTCACTCCATTCTTTCCCAAGCTTTCTCAGGCTTTTTGTGGATTCAGTTAGCCACACGTCTGGGCGCCATCTGTTGAAATAGGAGCGGCGGGGCTGCGTCCCCAACACCCCGGCCGCTTGGCTAGCTCATGCCCGAAATAACAACACACAAACTGTATTCATTTAAGAACTGCTTGGCCCATGAACTCTAGCCCTTACAGGCTGATTCTCACACCTGGACTAACCCATTTCTAATGATGTGTGTAAGCACCCCAAGGTGCGCTTACCGGGAAGATTCTAGCCTACATCCATCCGGGATTGGAGGAGCTTCATTGCGTGCATCTGCCTGGGAGAGCTGAGCATGGTGTCTCTGCTCCAGCAGAGCTGTCGGGTCTCTCCAGGAGCAGAGCAGAGTCTGACCTCACTTCCTCTTCCGCCCAGAATTCTATTCTGTTTACTCCTCCCATCTATGTTCTAAGCTGAGGCCAAGCAGTTGGTTTATTATAACTTAACCAATGAAATCAACAGATTGATATATGACACTCCCACATCACATAATGCACACACACATACATGCTCATACAGATACACATGAAAATATGGGCATTGTATTAGGGTTTTAATTGCTGTGTAGAAACACCATGACCACAGTAACTTTTATAAAGGAAAACATTTGAGGTGGCATGTTGAGAGGTTTCTGTCCCACCTGTTCCTTCAGCTGTTTAGTTCCAAAGAAACACACAAAAGTCTACATTAATAATAAACTGGTTGGCCTATTAGCTCAAGCTTCTTACTAACTAACTCTTACACCTTAAATTAACCCATAATTCTTGTCTGTGTTAGCCATGTGGTTTGGTACCTTTATGTCAGTGAGACATTCTCATCTTGCTTCCTCTGCATTTAGGTGATGACTGTAGACCAAGCCTTTCCTCTTCCCAGAATTCTCCTGCCAATACTTCCTGCCTGGCAACTGGCCAATCAGCATTTTACTAAACCAGTAAAGTGACAAAACTTTACAGAATACAAGACCATTGTCCCACAGTAGTGGTGGCTTACAGTTTCAGAGGTTTAGTTCATTATCATCATGGTGGGGAACACGGTGGTGTGTAGGCAGAAATGGCACTGGAGAAGGAGCTACTACATATTAATCCCACAGGCAACAGGAAGTAGACTGTGACACTGGAAGTAGCTTGAGAATAGGAGAACTGAAAGCCCACCCCCACATTGACACACTTCCTCCAACAAGGCTATATCTACTCCAACAAATTCACACCTCCCAATACTGCCACAGCCATTGTGGGCTATTTTCTTTCAAACCAACACAGATATGCACACACATGTACACCAACATGGATGTATGCATACATGAACACACATTCTTACACACATGAACTCATGCATGCATACATATTTACAAATGCACACATGAACATAGACAAACATGGACATATGCACAAATATAAGTGTGGATACATGCACATATACATGCAAATAATACAAACATGCACACACATACTCCCACACCCAAGTATACATATACATACATGCACAACATGCACACACTCTCATGAGCACACATGTAAAAACCCATACACTCAAATGTAAATATGCAATGCACATTCACACATGCATTTTCAGCCACACAAAGCACATATATGCATATAAAATGCACATCCACCCACATGCATGCACACATGAGCATACACATGCATACATGCATTCATATACACATGTACACATACCACACACATATGCATACACAGAGATACACACACTACACAGAAATGTGAGAAAACACTAATATTTTTAAATGTCTGTCTATTTTGAGGCAGATTCTCCCATAGGACCAGCAGGTCTGAAATCCATGATTCTTGGGTGCTAGGGTTACAGGAAGTCATATGGTCTGGCCTGGAATCTCTTTCTCTGGCTAGGGAGACAGTGTGAGCCCCTGAGTGGAAAGTGTGAGGTACAGAGAAGGTGTCTCACAAATGTCTGAAAATTAGTGAATGATGCAATGATTCCCTGATTGGCCCTGAGCCTGGTCCATGCTCAGCACAGCAGGTGGCCACTCACTTCCTTTTCCTCTTTTCCTTCACACTGTTGTCACCATCGTATTATCTTAAAAAACAGCTTCGACTTTACATGTTCTCTGTCTCTCTCTTCCTCCATCTGTCTCTCCCAATCTAGCCTTGATATCTAAATAAATTCACATAATAAATGGCATTTACCTAGATTTTTATTTATTATGAAGTTCATAGGATTTGCCCACACTTGTCAGCTATCAGTGCCTCATGCCTTTTTATGGCAGCATTGAATGGCTGTGCCCCATTTTCTTTATTCCCACTTGTGTATGCATGTGTGTTGTATGTATTTGTGTGTATGTGTATGTAATTGTGTGTTGTACATGTGTATTCATACATGTGCTCTTGTTTTCCTGGAGACTAGAGACTGACATTGGTGTCTTTCTCCATCATTTCCCCCTCACCTCTAGTACTTTATTTAAATTGATATGCACATGTGTGTGACCTCCTCTTAGAGAAGTTTGACCAAAAGAAAACCAAACGGTGAATTCTCCACTTCCTTGCATGTGCTTCCTGTCTGTCTTCAGTCTGTGGTCTGTGGTCTGTCTGACCTACATGTGCTATATGTTGGATCTGTCTTTATTGCCTGTGTGTGTTGTCTATCTGTTGTGCCTCTGTCTAACAAAGGGATCATTCTGTGTTTATTGTACAGCACACACACACACATGTTGTGTGGAGCTGCGGGCTGCATTCCTGCCGCCCTGCTCCCAGCTGCCTGGCTAGCGTATGCCCCGAAATAACAACACACAAACTGTATTCATTTAAACACTGTCTGGCCCATTATATCTAGCCTCTTTTAGGCTAATTCTCACGTATTAATTTAGCCCATTTCTAATACTCTGCGTAGCACCACTAGGTGTGCTTACCAGGAAAGATTCAGCATGTCTGACCTGGCGGCTGGCTGCATCGCTTCTGGCTCTGAGAGGAGCTGCCCTGCATCTGAGCTCACTTCCTCTTCCTCCCAGCATTCTATTCTGTTTACTCCGCCTATCTAAATTCTGCCCTATCAAATGAGCCAAGGCAGTTTCTTTATTGACCAATGAAATCCCACATCATTCACACACACACACACACCAGCATGGAAAAGGTCAAGGAATTACTTATAGAAGTCTTTCATAGAGTTTTACAAGGGGAGTAATTACTTTACTGACCACAGCTGACCTAGGAGAGCACTCAGAACTGCAGATCTTATTGACCTGTATCTATGTATTTTTTTCACATTTAAGAAATGTTTTTCTTCAGATTATATTCAAACTGTTTGCTGTTCTCAGCAAATGATCACCACACACACACACACACACACACACACACACACACACACACACACAATTCTAGGCTAGGGAAAGGGAAGAACACATAATTTATGACAAAGTTATGTCTTTGGCTTAGATTTTAAAAACTGATAACATGGGCAATCCAAGGCTCAGTAAGGCTAGCCACATTGTCCTCTTAAAGGCAGGATAGAATTAGGCAGGCTTGGCTATGGTGGGAGAGAAGGTTGAGCACAGTCTTAGATGATTTCAAGGTAGATTATTAACCTAGTTGTAAGGCTTGGGAAAAGTTCAAGGTCTCCTAAGGCTGAGGGTATTTACAGAAGAATCTGTCATCGTACCTATGCACATGAGTGTAGTGCCTGTAGCAGCCAGAAGGGGCACTGGATCACTAGAGATGGAGTTGTGGGTGTTTGTGAGCCTCCTGTCATAGGTGTTTACAACCAAACTCAGTCCATCTGCAAGAACAGGACACACTCTTAACCACTGAGTCTTCTCTCTAGCTCTTCTAGCTTATCCTTTGAGACAAGATCTCTTACTGGGCCTGGAGCATCAGTTGAGCTAGGCTTGTCAGTCAAGGCCCAGCAAGCATCCTTCTGTCTCTGCCTCCATGTTGATTCCCCTCTGAATTTTCTCTATTTTTGACAATTTCATACAAGCACACAATAAACTAGGTTCATATCCACTCCAATTCTTCCCCCAGATTCCTACATATTCTTCTGAACATGTTACTCAACCACCTTCATGTTTCATGACTTGAAAAACCCTATTAGGTCTTGTTAGTGTTTTCCATATATACATGGGTGTGGGGACATCATTGGAGCATATCCCCAGAGAAGGAAATTTTTCTGTCTCATAAATGATCAACTAGCAATCATTTCTCAGTAAGGGGAGGGGCCTGGAGGTCTTTTTTCCCAATCCAGCTATGATGTGGCCGGCTTGATCTTGTGCAGGCACTGGCAGCTGTTGTGAGTACATGAGCGTGATAGCCTTGTCGATTCTGGAAGACAGCATTCACAGCACCCCTCCTCCAGCGCTTACATTCTTTTTACCTTATCTTCCATGTTGTTCCCTGTCCTTGGTGTGTGAGGTGATGCAGTGTCCTGTTTAGGGCAGAGCACCATACTCAGCTTTTTATGTCAGTGCTGGAGATCCAAACCCAAGATCTCATGTTGTGCAGCAAACTTACTGACTGGCCCAATCCCAGCCTTATTTACCTTGCTTTGTTGTGTCTCCCTGTCAGGTGCGGGATGAATATAGGAAAGTCATCACCAGGAAGACTGAATCCAGCTCCCATTCCCAGACTTCAGGATCTTACTGACATCTATGCCACCCATTTCCAAGATGGTGAGGGAATGACTATGTGTTTCCCACTGATATTGACTAGAAGGGGCACAGTTGCTCAGCAAACTCAACAGTGTCAGTACTGCTGGCTGCTAAGTGTGCTCATGTACAACTGTTGGATGGGGATATTAGAGCAGGATGCCTAGGTTTACACCCACCTCTATGACTTATTAACTGTGCAAATTAAACAAGGTGAGATCTATAGGTGAAAAGACAACATACATGTTAAGGATTTCATCCTAGCCAATGACCTATGAGGCTATCAAGGAGATGTTCTTACTGGTTCCAAAGGATGTAATAATTTGCATTCTCAGGTTCTTGGCCAGCCTTGCTGCCAGGTAACAGATAGGTGGATTAGTCAAAGAAGGTGTCTCAGCTACTTTTTTCTTGTTGCT
>NW_026068245.1:625390-627985 GCF_014885135.2 Alexandromys fortis
GGTGGACATGTATTAGCACATGGTTGAGGTAGTGAGTGATCTGTGAAGTCCCACAGTAGCGAACGTAGGTGAAAAGGGAGGGGAGTGAGCAGGTGACCAGGAAAGGGAGAGGTTCCCTATGAGAGGCCAGGGGTTAAAACCAGCCACCCATACATGAGTTCGAAGGGTGAAATGAAAAGGGGGCCCTTTGGGAGAGCCCAAAGCCTGAGAAGAGCCAGAGGCAGAAGTCTTACCTGGTCGAGGTGGAGTTCCTGTGACATTTTAACAAGGGCTTCCTTTAAAGAGTGGTTAGTCCTTTCTTCCTTACCTGAAGACTGAAGGTGGTACAGTATGTGGAAATTCCAGGGAATTCCAAGTGCCCTAGACAGATTTTGAGAAATCTGGGAAGTAAACTCTGGGCCATTATCTGACTGAAGAGAAGTTGGAAGTCCAAACCGGGGAACAATTTCTCAGAGAAGAACATCAGAGACTGTCTGGGCTCTCTTGTTAGAGGTGGGGAAAGCTTCAACCCACCCAGACATTGTATCCACCAAAACCAGGAGATATTTAATTTTCTTGACTGTGGGCATATGAGTAAAATCCAGCTGCCAGTCAGTTCCCAGAAGGGAGCCCCTGGCCTTGTGGGTAGGGAAAGGAAAGCTACGGTATTTGGTCCTAGGGTCTGACTTTTGGCAGATCTGACAGGAGGCAGTGGTAGCTTTCAGGAACCTGATATCCTCAGGTGTGGGTTTGATATGTGTTTTTACAAATGAATTAGGGCTTTTTCATTGGGATGAAAAAGCTGGTGTAGGTAGGACAGGATCTGTTGGGTGTCAGGAGGTGTCTGTGAGGCTGTGGGCTGTGCTATAAGGACTCCCTGAGGTAGCTGAGGCAGGCCTGGGCTCTGGAGTGCTGCCATCTTAGCTGCTCTGTCAGCTCGGTTATTTCCCTTGGAGACAATAGAACTGTCAGATTGATGAGACCGGCAGTGAATAATTTCTATAGCTTTAGGGAGATGGGAAGCTTTTAGTAAGTCCATAATATGTTCTGAGTTGGTAATAGATCCTCCCTTCGTCGTGAGAAGCCCACGCTCCTTCCAGATGGCCGTGTGAGACAACAGGATATGAAACGCATATTTAGAATCTGTGTAAACATTTAAAGACTGTCCCACAGCTAACTGAAAGGCTCGGGTGAGAGCTATCAGCTCAGCCTATTGGTTAGTAGTATGAGTAGGGAGTGCCTTCGCCTCAACAACTATCTCTGTGTCTGATACTATGGCATAACCTGCTCTGCGAGTCCCGTCACATAGAAAGGAGCTGCCATCCGTGTACCAGGTATGAGTAGCCTGGGACAGGCTGCTCTCCTGTATATGTGAGGGGTGAGATAGTAGGTCCTCTAGGACCTCAATGCAGGAGTGGGATGGGGAATCATTAACATTAGGTTGAGGTAGAAGATTTGAAATATTGAGAGGTTGGCAAGATTGGAAATTGATGCTCGTATCTTCCATCAGCGCCACCTGAAGGGAAAGAACTCGAGAAGGGGGTAGGGTCTGTAGGCCTTTGTAGGTTAAGAGGATGGACAGGTTATGATGAGAGAAAACGATAGTGGGTGCTCTGAAGGTTAGTTTTTTTGACTCACGAATAAAAAGTTCAGCAGCCACCAAAGCACTTATGCAGGGTGCCCAGCCCCGAGTGGTGAGGTTTGACAGGTAAGCTACAGGTGCGAAGGAGGGTCCCAGTTGATGACCTAGGACTCCCAGAGCATAGCCCTCCTTTTCTGCTACATAAAGAGAAAAGGGGCGGGTTAAATCTGGTAGATGGAGAGCTGGGGCTTGGGTAAGGGCCTGTTGAAGTCTCCGGAAAGGTTTGGTGATGGGGTGGAGAAGGGGCTCATGCAGAAAGCCAAGAACTGCTTCATATAGGGGCGGCGGGCAAGGAGGGAGAAGGAGGGGATCCAGGAACGCAGGAAACCAGCCATTCCCAGGAATGATAAAACCTGTTCTTTGGTGGAAGGAACTGTAAGAGATTGAATTAGTTTTTTTCTGTCCAGAGTGATAGCTTTTTGTGTTGGTGTTATGGTTAATCCCAAATACGTTACCTGAGTGGTAGACAATTGGGCCTTAGAAGGTGAGACTCTGTAGCCCTTTTTGGATAAGAAATTTAATAAGGCAGCAGTATCAGTCCTGCTGGTCTCCAAAGATGGGCTACACAGCAGGATGTCATCAACATAGAGTACCAGTTTTGATTTAAGGCGGGACAATGAGAGCAGATCAGAGGCCAGAGCCTGGCCAAAGAGGTGTGGGCTGTCCCAGAATCCCTGAGGGAGAACGGTCCAGGTTAGTTGTGTGGAGAAATTAGTATCAGGATCTGTCCAGGTGAAGGCAAAGTTGTTTTGAGATTGAGGGCTGAGAGGAATAGAGAAAAAGGCATCCTTGAGGTCTAAGACTGAGAAGTGGGAGGTCCCTGAAGGGATGTTAGACAGAAGGGTGAGGGGATTAAGGTATGACTGGGTGTAAAGGAACAACAGCAGAATTGATGAGCTGAAGATCCTGGACCAAATGATAAGTCCCATTAGATTTTTTGACAGCCAGTATAGGGGTATTAAAGGGGGAAGAGG
>NW_026068245.1:631966-646034 GCF_014885135.2 Alexandromys fortis
ATCAGAGGCCAGAGCCTGGCCAAAGAGGTGTGGGCTGTCCCAGAATCCCTGAGGGAGAACGGTCCAGGTTAGTTGTGTGGAGAAATTAGTATCAGGATCTGTCCAGGTGAAGGCAAAGTTGTTTTGAGATTGAGGGCTGAGAGGAATAGAGAAAAAGGCATCCTTGAGGTCTAAGACTGAGAAGTGGGAGGTCCCTGAAGGGATGTTAGACAGAAGGGTGAGGGGATTAAGGTATGACTGGGTGTAAAGGAACAACAGCAGAATTGATGAGCCGAAGATCCTGGACCAAATGATAAGTCCCATTAGATTTTTTGACAGCCAGTATAGGGGTATTAAAGGGGGAAGAGGAGGGGCGCAGCAGCTCCTTTCTCAAAAGGTCAGAGATTATAGGTTTTAGTCCTCTGAGGCTTTGGGAAGAGAGGGGGTACTGAGCTTGGGTGATATACTTGGTGGGGTTTTTTAACTGAATAACAACGGGGGAATGGTGTTTGGCGACCGTGGGATTCTGGGTGTCCCACACGAGAGGGTCCACTTGGGAGGCTGGAAGAGGGGAGTGTTAGTATCAGAAGATCGCGGGGCCAGGAGAAGAAGCAGCTGCATCACTGACAAATCTGGAACAAAGCGAGTGGGGGTGTGAAAGAAATGGAGGCTCCCAACTTGGTCAGGAGATCTCTTCCCAAGAGTGGGACTGGGCAGGTTGGTAAAACTAGGAATGAATGAATGAGAAAAATACCTCTAAATACGCAATTGAGAGGTGGAGTTTGGTGAGGTAAATAAGGCTGTCTCCCTACCCCAATAGGGGAGTTTGAGGGAGAGGTTGGGCCCCAGAATTCCCTTAGAACCAAATATGTTGCTCTGCTCTGGTGTCCAAGAGAAACGAAACTGTGAGAAGTACCGGTGGCTCCTGGTTGCAGATGGGCGTGGCAGTCAGGTTGTCGAAGGAGGAGCCCGGGAACCTTCAGTCTTCCAGGGCCAAGCCCAATAGGTCAACCTGAGAATCCTCTGGGCCCGTTGCCCCCGCGGCATCGAATGCACAAGGACAGTCTACGGACCAGTGACCCTCCCTGTGACACCTTGGGCAGGGGCCCCCTGGGCTACGATGGGGATTGGGGCACCCCTTGGCCCAGTGACCTGTCTTACCACACTTGAAGCATGGGCCCGGTGGCTCACGCACCCCGGGAGGTGGGGGGGGGGCGACATGAACAGGACGGGTGGAGTCTGTCACCTCGGCTGGCCGGGCGGGTGCAGTTATCACACGGCAGTGATTATGAGCCTTGTCGTTTCTCGCGTGGTACACCTTGAAAGCCACCTCCAGGATCTGTGCCTGTGGGGTTAGGGAACCCTTCTCCAAAAGTCTGAGCTTTGCCTTGATGTCTGAGTAGCACTGGTTGACGAAATGGGTCATCAGGAGCTGTCTGACCTCAGTGGATTCTGCATCCATGTTTGTGAACTGTAACATAGCTTTAGTAAGACGATCAAGAAATGCAGAAGGATTTTTCTTAGTGTCCTGAAAAATTTCTGCGACTTTAGAATAGTTTACTGGTTTAAGAGCAGCCTTGTGGAGCCCTACCATGAGGCAAGTTAGGAACTGGTCTCTGGCCAGAATGCCACTGGGGGAGTTATAATCCCAATGGGGTTCCTGGTCTGGCACCGCCTCTGCCCCCGGAGGATGGGAGGCCAGGGTTTGATGAACTTCATCAGCATGTTGTCTAGCCTGTTCCCAGACCCGCCTTTGCTCCTCGGGAAGTAAGTTATTAGACAAAATCATAAAAATGTCATGGTAAGTCAGGTTGTACGATTGGGTTATATATTGAAATTCTTTTGTGAAATTGGTGGGATCAGCTGTGTATGGCCCAAGTAATTTAGAAGTATGGGAAAGCTCCGTGGACTCTCATCAAGCCCTCTGCCCTGGCCACCTCCCGCAAGGCAAAACGGCAGCTGGGCTGGCTTGACCAGGGTCAGACCCCGCGGCAGCACAGGAGCGCGTGAGTGGGGGGATGAAAGATGGTGCGGGACGGCGGGCGGAGGGGGAGCCCGAGGGGGCAGAGCAGGGCAGGAAGGGGATGGAGAGGAGTCCGAAGAAGCTTCCGGCTGCCTGTGTGACCTGTGGCGAGGGGAAGCTTCCAGCTGCTTGCGAGACCTGCTGCAGGAAAAAATGGGGTGAAGCTGAGTCAGAGGGACGAAGTGAGGAACGGGAGTTTCTTGGGGACCTGGAAAGGGAACGGTTAGATGACCTGGATGAATATTTATGGGCGACTCTATCGGAGGGGCTAGGCGAAGCCCTTGTAGATCTGGAATGGGACTTTCTTGGGGATCTGGAAGGAGACCGGTTAGGTGACCTAGAAGAATATTTATGCGGGAGTCCTGGAGACCTAGAAGTGGAACGTTTAGAGGCGTCATGGGGGGAAGATGTAGGTGAGTCCTTCCTGTGCCTAGAAGAAACTTTTGAGGAAAGAGGGATAGGTGAGGTGTCCCTCGACCAGGCAGAGTGGGAAGGGGTGGTCCCTCGAGGCCGCGAGGGTGGAGGTTCATCCACGGGATCCATGGCAGGAGCAGAGGGTTCCTGGAGGGATGGCAATGCTAAGAACATGTGGGCAGGTGAACAGTGAGAAGAAGCGGAGGGGTCAGTTTTTAGGGCCATGTAAAAAAAATGCCATAATGTACATCATTTCTTTCCATTTAGCTGAACGGTGACAAAAGTTAGCTAGCTCCCGTAAAATATCGGGATCAAAGGATCCCTGAGAAGGCCATCTGAAGTTCCCCTGTAAATTGTATTTTGGCCACGTCTTAGAGCAAAGACGGTTGAGTGTAGATAACTTAACGGAAGGCGTGAGGTCGCAGAGCTTCCAACAGCTGTCCCTGGGATAGGATGGGGGAACTGTTTTAGAAGGCTTAGCACCCATGGCTAGAACCGTGAAAATATCCGCAGAAGGCACCAGGAGGTGCCACGAACACAGCAGCTCTGGACACAGGCGTCCGAGTGATCAGAGGGCAGTGTTATAGCCTAACAGACCCGATCCTAGCCGGTTAGGAGGGGGCAGTTAAGCCTGGAGGCCGCCCTTTGCAGCAGAGGCGCTCACACCGTAGCGAGCTTGTATGTAAAGAGGACAGAAAAAGATCAGAAAGGAGAGGTGAGAACCCGAAGCTCCGAACTTCCAGGCGCGGATGAAAACAGGTGGAAGGCTGGGGAGGGGGGGTTAGCGCCCGTGCCCAGGACACGCCAGAGAAAGCCGGGAGCTCCGCCAGCCAACTCCGGGTGAGAGGAGACGGTACGCCAACCCAGGTAAACTCACGAATCAGCAGCTGATGGTTGTAGAGGGCCGCACTGAGATAAGTGGAACACGTGGAGTGGTCGCAGGTTGTCGGTTCTGACCTTGTCCCGGGGAGGCCCCGAGCTCAGGGAGGCACCAAAAAACTGGAGCCAAGGCCTCAGGTGAGGGTACCGGGACGAAAAGGTCCCCAAGTAGACGGCACGAAAATGTTGTTCTTTCTGTGGGGTTGGATAGAAAATACGAGACACACGGCGGTCCCACGTGGGTGAACTTTAATGGGGAGAGGGGTGACGACAGGTGAGGGACGGGGGTGAAGAGAAGAAAGGGAAAGAGGGGCGACTTATGGTGTCCCCCATTTTTTAAAGGGGAATCCAGGTGCATCTGGGAGAATGTCCTGTGCATGCGTGGCTTTCCATTGAGCTGGGATTTGTAGTCCAGGGGAATGCTGTATTCTCTGCGCATGTGCGGCCTTGTCTCCAAAAGGAAGAACAGCAGGAGCCTAGGCAACTGGTCGCACGGTATCCAAGTTAGGAAGTAGAGAAATGAACTGTGGTGTTTGGCTCACGTTCTCACGTTTCTCCTCCAGCCCAAGGAATGGTTCCACCACATGTAGAGTGGGCCTTCCAGTCTCAGTTAATGCAATCTGGATGGTCCATCTCAGGGACAGACAGAGATATGTCTCCTAAGTGATTCTAGAACCTGTCAAGCTGACAGTCAAAGTTAACCATTACAGATAGTATGCACACAGTGGGGTTTTATTCTGCCACCCAAAGGAAATGGGGTAATTTTCCTGAAACATGGTTAGATTGGGTATCATTCAGTTAAGAGAAATAATCCAGAAAAAGAAGTACAAATAATCACACGCTGTCTGTCATACATGGAATTCAGGTTAATAAGTGACACAAAATTCAAACTATAACCATTTGGGAGGAAATGATGATCATTGGGAATAGAGACTGGTGAATACAGAGAACAGGCACATTGTGATCAAAGTACATGATATGCGTGAATAAAACCATGATGGAGAAACACATTGTTTTGTTCAATATACTAATACAGACAGAGAAGATACACTCTTACCCATATATGTACACACACACACACTATTTGCTGTATTAAGTGGATTTTGTATCACTTTTTACCTTAACTTCACACTGTGACTTCTCTATTCACTTAGTGCATCTTGAATGCTATGCCATCCGGGTCTATCATAGCTTCACTTTCTGTGGCTGTGACAGACGACCTTGAAGAAAGCAACTCAGTGGAGAAAGAGTTCATTTTATCTCACTTCTAGATAATAGTTCATCTTTAGGGACGCCATGGCAGTAAGTAGGCTCGTGAAATAGGTCACATTATATCCACATTCAGGAGCAGAGAGCCATGAACTAAAGCATGTATGCTCAGCACACTCTGTCTACCCTTACAGTTTAGAAACACCTTTCCATGGATCAGTACCACTGACAGTAGGTGGCTATTTCCACATCAGTTAATATAGTCAAGGCATAACCATAGGCCAACCTGATCTGAAAATACCACACTGCGCCTCTCTTTCCTGGTGACTCCAGATTGTGTCAAGCTGATAGATAAAATTAGCCATCACAACTTTCCTATTCTTTGGTAGTGTACCACTGGTAAATTGCCTATGCTCTAGTAAATCACCAACCCACCATCCTAAAGATACTCACACAAATAACTATTTAAACTCAAGGAATCACAAAGAAGGAAAAGCATGAACAAAATTTCAGTGTTTATGCTTGTCTTCTGCTTCTATTGATCTCTGTGTACATGTGAGACTGATGCCCCTGCAGACAAGACATTAAGGATAATTTTTGGGTCAATATGTTTGATTGATGAAGAGGTAATTCTCTTTTGTGTTTTTCAGGGCTAACATCATTTCTTGCCTTTACATATAAAATGGAACGACATTTTGAGATTTCAGGAGCCTATTTTTAATCACTCTTGGGATTATGGAAATTCAAGATCTCACAAGTGGAGGAACTTTCTTGTTCACTCAAAGCATGGTTGGATGGGATCAAGTTTCAAGGGTTTCATGTAGCAAGGAGAAACATGAGTTACCGCCCCAAATTAGTTTCCTTCGTGCTCTACAACTGTGAAGCTCCATGTGTTTTGAGAGCACGTCCCACTTCAGTGGCACAAGTGCTGCCATTTTCCTGTCTCGTATGTCCTTTGTTGTGGGGCTTCAGGCATTTTCATCTAACATCTGTCATGTATTGGACATAGAGTAGCTCTCAATAAGTGATTTGTTGTCTTTATGAGAAACTTACCTGTTATTTTCTCTATGTCAGTTTCATAGATATATGCATTGATCATGTCCACCCTAATCCTCCAACTTCTCTGGGCAAACCCAGTGTGTTCCCTCTTACCTGCACATCCTATTTCTTGTAACACAGTGAGTCCAGCTAGTGCTTCTGCCTGCTGGGATGTGGATGGTCATATTGATATTGTGGCTGATCATGTGCAGTAAGCACAGCTGCTGTGAATTCTTAAGTACATTGGCCATGCCCTGCCCAGAAGACACTGGTTCACATCTCTTCTTCCCGCCCTCCACCACAAGCATTCTTTCTATCTCCTCTTCCATGATGTTCCCTGAGTTATGGGTTTCATATAATTCTCTAACTCAGGGTCAAGTCATTTCTCTCAGAACTTGGACAAGTTAAGAGTCTCTATGTCTTCCTGATTTAAAAGAAATGATCAGAAAAAACCATAATGGAACTATCATCTTTGGTTAAGAGGTTTTTAGAAAAGGTTGCATGTGACAGCTTGCCAATATGATCCTAAATGGGAAAAATTCAAAGCATCCTCCTCAGGATCAGGGACACTAGGGGTGTACATTCTTTCCACTCTTCAATATTATGCTTAAAGTCTTAGAGCTCTAAGACAAGAGGAGATAAAGGAAGTTGGGGAAAGATGTCAAGTGTCATACACATACACATGACAGGAGTCTGTACACAAGAGACCCTTAAATCCACCCCAAATCTCTTAAAGCTGATGTTCAGCAAAGTAGAAGGACATAAAATCAACACATACAAACGAGCAGCATTCCTACAACCCAGTTACAAACACACTAGACAAAATTTCAGAGGAATATTGAAAAGCAAAACATTTATTTGAGAAAAGATTTTTAGAAGCACTGTGGATGCTAGAGTGACAGCCAGCAGCATATTGGGGCTCTAAGGAGAATTTGGGAGATTCTTGATAGGACTCAGGTGAAGGCAGAGGTTCTACAGTGTGTGGCTGAAGACTGACTTGCTGTACCCATATAATGTGCTTGCAGCCAGGCCACCTCTGGGTCAGCTATGAAGGTTAGAAGACAAGAATATAGAAAATCAACTAATGTTAGTTCTAGAAACCAAATCGCCTTGTTTTGGGAAATGTCATTGCTCAACAAAAATGAATGAGCTTTACAAAATGGTGAGACTATGACCATTTATAACTCCAGAAACTTTTTCATGACTTGAGCAGAATTCTTCAATAATGTCTGTCAAGTGTTGAACGTGTGAAAGAGGTGAAAATTCAAATGAAGTTATTGATTTTTAAATAAAACCTATAGAAACCAAATAACCACATGAGGGAAGAGACCTACTCCTGTCCATGCTGTGTTACAGCTCTGAACAGAAAGGTATCCTGGTAGTCAGTAGCCAAAGAATGCCTATAGCTCAGAGGGAACTGTATCCTAGCAGCCAGAAGCCAAGGAGAACCTGTAAGCATTACGTCTCTAAAGGGAAATGTATCCTGGCAGCTGGAAGCCAAGGGATACCTCCAGCTCTGAAAGGAAAGGTATACCCACAGAAGTCTTACATCTCTGTTCCAGGGGGGGGGGACTGTCTCCCCAGCAAAGGGTTAAAGTCCTTGTTCCCAGAAAGGTTTCCCTAATGCCAGTCGATCAACCTGGTTCCTGTATGAGTTGTTTCTCCAGCAGGGTTGTCACAGTTCTGTTCTTTGCTCTGGAGAGATGTTTGCTCTAGCAGGGGAGGGTTTCCCAGCCTGATTATCACGGCTCTCCTCCACTCAGCTCAGCTTCCTTGGAGTGTAAAATTTCTGCTACATCAAGGGGAAAGTTTTCTCATCCAAAGTGTTACAGTTCTACTCCGCTCTGCTCCACTGTGCTCTGTCCAGAGCCATTACAGCTCAGTTGGGCTTTGGCAAAAGTTGTTACATCTCTGCTCTACTCTGTTTTGGTGAAAGAAAATTGTTACAACAAACCTCACTCAAGAGACTTTTGGGGATGGAGGAATACAGGAGAGTGGTTTCCTCTGCCAGCAGCCCCAAACTGAACAGGTAAAAGGCTTATATAGAGTTTCTTAGGGGATAAACATTCCAAAGTGAAGATTTTCAGGGTGGGGACTGGTAGGATCTCATTTCTTGAGCTTGGAATGAGCTCAGAGATTGGTTGGATTTCATGCTCTGGGTTTGGTTTTTATGCTTAGGGATTGGTTGGATTTCAATTTCTGAACTGCTTAGGGGCAGGGTGTGTTTCCTTGGCTCTGGTCTCAGGTCTAGGGTGTTCTTTCACCAGCCTCTTTTACCAGACATCCCCCCATTTTTGTTTATAATTAATCAACAAGGGCTTGAAATGGGGTGTCATTATCATTAGACTTCTTCCTGTTGAATGGGGCCATTGAGGTTCTTGGGCAATCCTTATTTTTTTTGTCAGGATGTAACTGGATATTTCAGGTCTCTGTCTCCACGCCTATGGGTTGGGAAACCTGTAATAGAAACTGGTTAAAATTCTGGTTATAAATCTTTTGGATCTGATGCTGAAGAAATCTGGACAAGAAGTCTATGAGGCAGAGTACAATCAGTAGGGTTAGGGAATAGAAGAGAGGAGGGTGAAAATGAGTTAGCACCCAGTCCCATACCTGGCTATCAGCGAGCCACTTGCAAGAGGTTTCAAGCGGTTTGTTTTTGAAGATCCATCTGGAGTTGTTGGATCTTGTGTTTCACTCTACCTAGTTGGTTACCGTAGAAACATCCCTCCCTGAGGAAGAGACAAAGACCATCTCTCTCTGCTGTTAGTTAATCAAATCCTCTCCTATTTTGTAGTACTATGCTGGCTGGAGAGTCTACTTAACCCTGAAGGTAAGGATACTTGAGCCATGTGTTTACAATCCTGGGTGAATTGCAAGGAAAACTGATGGTAAATAGCTAGGAAGTAGCAAGTCCCACTGCTCAGTGGTGACACCATCAGTTATTCCCAGGGCTGCTAGAAAGGGTCTGACCTGAATTTGTTATACCATGCTGCTATGAACCCAGTGATGAGAATCGGCAAGGGCTCTTTACTGGGTACACACCTAATTCAGGAAAAAGGAATACCAGGGTATACATCCCAGACCACTTAGCAGGTAGGTTCCAATAAACATGAATGCCACAGCAAATCGAGTCATTGTGAATGTTTGGACATAGGGGCTGGGTGGTAGTACTATGGGTTATGGTATTATTGCAGTCTGTGGAACCTGGGGCCCACAGGTGTGTTCTTGAGGAGTTAAAGCAGTCTGTGGTACTGAAGAGAGAGATATGAAAGAGATAAGGTGGTAGTGATATTTGGCTCCAGGCAATAAGGTGAAATAACCTAGTAAAATAATGGCGGCCACAACGGGTGGTTTTGTGTTTGACATTAGAGCGACACATAGCCATCATTCTCCAAGTGGTCACTGTCAATATTATTCAATAGCTGATATGCAAAGGTTAAGGTCTCAAACAAGAGATGGTGTGGCAAGGAGGTGGGGATCAATATTGTCAAGGAGGGTGATATTAGAGATGCAAGACCTTTCGAGAAGCTCTGAACCATTTCTACTGTGTCTATATGTAGGGTTTGAGAGACTAGGATGTGCACCTACCACTGTTGTGAGGACCAGCTTCAGCAGACCAGAAATAGAAGGAAAGCCACAGAGTCAATGGATTAATCACTCAACTTTGATTTTGTATCTGTGGGAGTAAAACTTGGTTATCTGGGTCTTGTTCAAAAGGGGAAATAAACACATACAGACAGACAGACACACACACACAGACACACATACACACACTCTATCATCTTTTTTATCTATTTCTTTTCTTACATATATCCAGATGTTTCTCTTCTTTCTCTCTTGATGTTTTTCTTCTAACTAACTTTATTTTTTCCTTTACAGATTATATATCCCAGCAAAAATTTTCAATCTTTTTAAAAAATTATGATGTGGTTACAATGTATCTCTAAGTGAATGATTATCCTGAATTCAAATAAAAAGTAACATGTTTTCCATATCCCTTACATGGTTGAACCTTTTCTGTATTACAGGTGAAAAACAAGTTGTCTCAAGAGCTCACATACATTTGCAGCCAAGCAACTTGTCATAGATTATCAGAGTGTAAGCAAGCTTTCTCAGCTAGTTCTTTTGCTGGCAGGATGCATTTTGTGCTTACAATGGCAGAATCAATTATTATTTTAGCATTCATCTCAAAAGCTAATCTTATAAAAAATGATCCAACAAGTTTTGGCTATAAAAAGTCCTGTAAGCCCTGAAGGGAAGCTCCTCCTGTCCTCACTGTGTTGAATGTGTTAGATGAGTTCCTTGCCTGCCTCATATTGGCACTTTATAATAAACCTTGCTCTTTCATTTAAGTCTTGGTCTCTCTGAGGGTCGAGGGGTCTGGGCACAATAGGAATAGCAAACCTAAACTTTTAAATATGAAAGACAACCAGTCAGCTCTATTTGGAATTCACAGGGTGCATACCCACTCATAAATAGTATTTTATATCAGGAAGCTGAGGGCAGAAATAATCACCATTGATCACCAACCTATCCTAACAAGAAAGGTATCTCAGCCAGCAATAGCCAGGCTACCATTGTTTCTGCTTTCAAACCACAATGAGTCCCTAGTTCAGCTATTAAAAATATGTTCTTGTAAACTTTATTTTTTCCACTATTTTCTGCTAAACTTAAAATCTTAAGCTAACCTTAAGTGTTATGTAAAGATTTGTTTTAGCTATGATGCACATTAAAACATGTGAACATATATCTCAACATTAAGATTAGAAGAATTTGAGCTAACTTAGCTTCTGGGACTCAATTGTCTTTCTTATTCATCAACCTAAGCCATAGTCTATATGGTTCCTCAAGAGGAACCAGTTGTGGGCATTTTCTTGTTCTTATTTTCTATCCTTTGCAGCCCCTGCTTTATCAGGATGGGAGCAACACTATATCTTCCTTTACCTATATTTTTTAAAGACTCTCAATCATCAAAATCCCATTTGAAGTTATTGTATAAAATCATTGCTTTGGGTAAATGGTACAACTTAGGAGGAAATCGTCTTCATAATAATTCACAGACAGAAATGCCCCATAGAACAGAATATTTCCCCGAGAGAGTCACACTACATTAAAGTCATTTGGGCTCTCCCCATGCCCATTCACACCATGCCAGATACCAGAGAAAATGGTGTGGCAAACATGCAAAGGCACAGCAGTAGTAAGACATTCTGGGGCCAATGTTCTGAGGGCCTTGCCTCCCTGAGATTCACCTATCAGAACTTTGCTTCCTCATGGACTGATCCCTTGAAGTCAATTGCCACCTGCTGCTCCTCTGATATGGCCACTGGTACTTTGGGTTTTAAAGAAAAACCACTGAATATATTGTATTATTTTTGCAGTCATACGATTCCATGTACACAGTGTATTGACTCCTGCTACATTCCACTTTGAGATCACCAAGCTAGCACTATTTTTCAATGAGATTTAAGAGACAGAAATAGATTTCAAGGAAGAAAATTTTAAATCATAGAATACAACTTTTCTGTCAATGAGAGAAATACCATGTTTTTGTCAGAGATAACTGATGAAGCAATTCCTTCCTAACTCCTAATAAATGATACATTTATGGAAGTAAAGGAATTATCATTAAAAATACTTACTTTTTAAAATTTGTAAAATAAACTGTACTTTCATTTCCCTACTGACCAGACACAAATAATCACACAGAAACTATATTAACTACAACACTATTTGGCCAATGACTCAGGTGAATTCCTAGCTAGCTCTTATATCTTAAAACTAACCCATTTCTATTAAACTACGTATTGCCACAAGACTGTGGCTTACTGGTAATATTCTGGCATCTTACTCCTTTGGCAAGTACGTGGTGTCTCTTTAAATGTAGCACAAATAATAAAAACTCAGAGATAGAAATTGAGGTTCAACTGAAACCCAGAAAAGTAAAGCAGACCAATAGAGAAGTCTTACTTCTACCAAGGCTGGGTGACCATAAATTCAAAGAGACTAAGCCTTTCTCTCCTCCCATTCTATATTCCCTCTAGTGCTAGGATTAAAAGCATGACTCACTAGGACTGGGATTAAAGGTATGAGGCACCACCACCTGGATTTGTTTCTGCATTGATCTTGTATAGCCCAGGATGGCAGTGAACTCACAGAAATCCATCTGACTCTGTCTCCCAAATCCTGGGATTAATAGTGTGTGCCACCATTACCTGACCTTTAGTGACTTTAACTCTGCCTCAGATCTTCAGGAAAAATGTATTTATTAAAATACAAATAATATACCACCACAAAATTTATCTGTATCTAGAATATGTCAACTAAGCAGCAGGATCTTGTTTTTTCCCTCAGGCTTCATGGCTTTACTGTTATCTTTGTTTCCCCCTTTTCATTGTATTTATGCATTTATTTAACCCCTATTGCTATCTGGAGGCTGCAGGATAAGCTGATTACCTATGAATACATAATTCTAGTATTTCTGTGTTTAATCTTCCCTTCCTCTTTTAAGGAACACACCTCATCCAGTGCTGAGCAGATCTAAGAGGTGAGTCAGTGGCCACAGGGCCAGACAGTCAGATGCCATCCTCTTTGGACCTCCCCAAGTGGGACAAAACCAAGGGGGCCCTCCCCAACTGCCTTGGTCTTTTTAGCCAGCCAGTAGGGATTATTCTTGTGGCTGGGGTATCCCCCAACCCACCCTGCCCACAGACCCAGCATTTTGCCTGTGAGCTCAGTGGAACATGCAGGCACAGATTGCTCCAATACTGAGGGGACCTAAGAGACAGCCACAGCAAGGATTGGAGCAAGATGCCAAGACACTGATGGCCTCATTTGAAGGATGAGATAGGTAGGCTCCAATGCAAGAATTCCTCCAAAATCCTAATAAGCGACATGGTAACATCAGAACCCAGCAGACTTGATCATCCTAACCCAGAAGAAGTAGAAGGAAACAACTTTAAACATAACTTTATGAAAATGATGGAGAGCTTTAAAGAGGAAGTAAAAAACTCACTTAAAGAAATGGAAGAGGGGCAGACACAGCGGACCCAACCCCAGCGCGCAGACGCGGCGGCGGATGCGGTATAGTCCGAGCATGAAACAGTGAAACCCACACTGAAAGCAGATCTCCACACTACGATTAAATCAAGTAGGTTTTTTGGGGCCTGGCCTGCAGAGTAGCAGGCCTTTTATTGGCAAGGTCCACAGGAGAACGGGGCACCTGGTCCTGTCCCTGAAGACCACCCTGAGTGGGAAGAGCGTTCTTGGCCCACGGCGGGATACAGGAAACAGAGCGGGGGCATTCACCGACCCTCGACAACCCCCCCCCGTTAGCCTGCCAGGGCTAGTACTCTCTGCTGGGGCTGCTCCTCCTCTGCTGCGACCTCTCTCTCCCTAGCACATCCCAGCTTGTACCCAGGGGCCTCCTTCACCCCCCTCCATTCCGCGGAGCCGTGGGATCACCCAGTTTAGCCTGTTTGGGTGCTGGGTTGGGAGCACGGGGCAGAGGGCAGCGGGAGTTTCTCTGTTTTGGTGACTGGCCTGCAGAGGGGTAGGCCTTTTGTTGGCAAGGTCCCTGGCGAACGGGGAGCCCGGACCTGGTCCTGAAGACCCTTCTGAGTGGTGAGAGAGATCTTGGCCCATCGCAGGAGCCAGGAAACTGAGCGAGGGCATTTTGTAAGCTGGCCACTGGCCAGCAGGGAAACCTGATCCTGTTTTAAAAGACCCATTAGATAGCATTGATAGGAGGAGATGGGCAGGCGCCAAGGCAAGAATTCACCCAACAATCTGAAAAACAACATGAAAACACCAGAACCCAACGATCTTACAACAGAAGGATTTGAACACCCTAACACAGAAGAAGTGGAAAAATTTGACTGTATGAAAGCAATAGAGTCCCTTAAACAACATGTAAAAAACGCCCTTATAGAAATGGATGAGAAGTATAACCAAAAAGTTTGAAGAAATAAGTAAATACATACATGATACCCTGAGAAACCAAGAAAAAAATGATCAAACAGGTAATGGAAACCGTTCAAGAATTGAAAACTGAAATGGAAGCAAAGAAGAAATCACAATCTGAGGACCAGCTAGATATGGAAAATCTAGGTCAATAAGCAGAGTCTACAGAAAAAAAGCATAAGCAATAGAATACAAGAGATAGAAGAAAGATTCTCAGATTCTGAGGACACCATAGAGAAAATAAACGCACAAATCAAAGAAAACAGCAAAGCCAACAAATTCTCATCACAAAACATTCAGGAAATATGGGACACAATAAAAAGACCAAACCTAAGAATAATAGGAATAGAAGAAGGAGAAGAGTCACAGCTCAAAGGCCCAGAAAATATTTTTATCAAAATTATGGAAGAAAACTTTCTCAACATAAAGAAAGATATTCCTTTGATTATTCAAGAAGCATACAGAACTCCAAACAGACTGGATCAAAGAAAAACATCCCCTAGCCATATAATAATCAAAACATACAGGCTAAAGAAAGAATATTAAGAGCTGCAAAGGAAAAAG
>NW_026068245.1:650328-660889 GCF_014885135.2 Alexandromys fortis
ATGGTGGCTCACAACCATCTGTAATGGGGTCTGGTGCCCTCTTCTGGCCTGCAGGCACACACACAGACAGAATATTGTATACATAATAAATAAATAAATAAACAAGTAAATAAGTAAATAAATAAATAAAAAGAATTCACCCAACAATCTGAAAAACAGCATGAAACCACCAGATCCCAGCGACCTCACAACAGGAGTGTAGCGCGCCACGGTGCCGCCATGTTCTCAGGGTCTGGCACTAAGCCCATTGCCGCCATTTGCTAGTTGACTCTAGTTGGTAGACAACTTCTGCACACGCTTGCCTCTGGCCCAAGAGTGGTTTGATTCCCACCTATCACTTGCTCACACAACTTGCTCACACGATCACCTCAGTGTGGTCTGAGCCAATCAAGCAATGACACATCATAGGCGGACCAGGCGCTGTATATATTCCCTCGCGAGGTCGGGGTCTTTTTGCCTCTATCTGAACTTCAGTCTTCTGTGCTCCAATAAAGTGAATTCCAAGAAGAATCCTGTTGTGGTAGTCTTCTCTGCTGGCAGAGTTGCACGCCACAAGTGGTGCCAAAACCCGGGAACTCGACATCCAGGCACCAGGCAAAAGACCCTCATGTCAGTGAGAGGATTCAGAACTTGGACGTGCGGAGCGGCGGCGCCGGCAAGTCCTCCGTAAGTTATTTTCCTGACGTGCTGGTGGGGGGGAGTCAATCCATAGATCTATGCTCTGGCCCTTTTTTCTTATCGCTGTTCCATTGTGCTGTTTTTTTCTTACGCTGTCACAAAGCAAAAGTAAGTCCGGCGTAGATAGTTCGGCATTTCCCTGTGTATAAGTTGTGCATAGGTAAGCACACAGCATGGGGAATGCTGCCTCTGGTTCAGGGAATGTGAGTCCATTTTTGCATCCTCTCCAGCGACTACTGAGAACCCGAGACCTGAAAGTCTCGGATGGGACTTTGAGGAAGTTCCTGGAGGACGTGGATCAAGCAGCTCCTTGGTTCGCCGGTTTGGGGGACATTAATCTTCCCTGCTGGGAGAAATTGGGTAAAGATCTTGAGGCAGCCAAAGAACAGGGCACACTCCAACCGGGGACACTTGCCCTATGGAGATTAGTGAGGGCTTGTCTGAAGGACGGTAAGTGTGTTGAGGTGTTGAAGGAAGGCCGCAGAGCACTCTCTGCCTACCAGGACAGCATGTCAGAGTCAGAATCAAAAGGAAAGGGAGGACCTAAAAGGAAAGAAACTAAGGAGAGCGACAATAGCTCTCGGAAGGGAGAAAAGGAAATCCAGAGTAGCACTACCCCAGAAAAGAAAAGTATATATCCACCTTTGGATGAGTTTGCTAATTTTTCTATTGACAGATCTTCGGATGAGGAGGATCGGTTGGATGAGGAGGAGGAGCAAGACTTAGAGGAAGCAGTGGCACAGTATGCGAGAGAGCGGTATAGTCCGGAATATACTAAGCCTCCGCCCTACGGTTCTTGTCATAGACCAACGGCACCTTCAGCAGCGTCTGCTTCCTTTATCAAGCATTGCACCTGGAATAAATTGGCCAGTGCTTACCCTGTTTTTCAAGATCCCAATACTGGACAGAGATATCATGAGCCAAAGGGATATAAACAACTAAAGGATTTGGTGGAGGCTACACAGACTTACAGAGTATCAGCCAGCTTTACACTAGGATTGGTGGAGCGTTTAGGGCAGTCAGCTATGACCCCCACTGATTGGATGAGCAAAGTGAAAGCATGTGTTTCTTTAGGACAATACCTGGATTTTCAACCTATATATACAGATCTTGCCATCGCACAGGCCCACACTAATGTGGCTAATGGCAATGCCGCTTGGATGGCTGATATGTTGCTAGGAGAAGGGCAATGGATTAATAACCAGTTTTTCCAATACAAGTATATCAGCAGATTAATGAAATGGCCATTAGGGCCTGGAAGTCTTTGCCCAATAGAGGGCAAGTGTCTGGCAACTTGACTAAGGTTGTTCAGGGACCGACGGAGCCATTTTCGGACTTCGTAGCTCGTATGATGGAAGCTGCAGGAAGAATTTTTGGAGACGCAGATCACTCTATGCCCTTGATCGAACAGCTTATATTCGAGCAATGCACTAAAGATTGTCGGAGGGCTATTATGCCCTGGAAGGGGAAGGGCCTTCAGGCTTGGATGAAAGCATGCAGAGAAATTGGAGGGCAATTATCCAAAGCAGGCTTAGCAGCCGCAGTACTAGCTGCTGCCAGGACCACAGGGGAAAAGAGTGGAGCATGCTTTAAATGTGGGAAACCTGGACACTTGAGAAAGAATTGCCCAAATGGAGGCCAGAGAATTGATGAGGGAGGCCGTCAACCAGGCTTATGCCCTCGATGTAAAAAAGGGAAACACTGGGCCAAGGAATGTAGATCAGTCAAAGACATTAATGGGCAGCCCATAACACCACCACCTGGGTCAAAAAATGGCAAACGGGGCCCACGTCCCCAGGGCCCTCAAATATATGGGGCATTACAGGATCAGACAGAACATTTCCCACAGAAGCCAGAAGAACAACCTCAGGCTCCGCAGGGTTGGACATCTGTGCCACCATCCGGATGGTACTAACCCCTCAGATGGGGGTGCAACCCCTTGAATCTGATTTCCGGGGCCCCTTACCAAAGGACACAGTTGGCCTCTTGTTGGGACGGTCCTCCTCAGCCTTGAGGGGATTGGTGGTGACTCCTGGAGTCATAGACCCAGATTATACAGGAGTAGTTAAGATCATGTGTGCGTTCCCTCGAGGAATCTGTTATCTAGCCAGGGGATCACATAGCCCAGTTATTAATATTGCCAAGCTTACACAACAAATTTCCTGCCAAAGAGACCATTAGAGGAAAAAGGGGGTTCAGATCCACAGGTGTGGATATGGTGTATCTGTCCCTGGAATTCGATAAACAACCCATGCTAGGCCTAAAGATAGAAGGAAAACACTTCAGAGGCCTTTTGGATGCTGGGGCAGATCGCAGCATCATTAGAAAGGAAGAGTGGCTAGCTCGCTGGCCCCTACAGTCCTCCTCACAACTCTTGCAAGGGCTGGGGTACGCAAATATACCAGAAGTCAGTGCCAAAGAATTGGTTTGGGTTTGTTAGGAAGGACAGACCAGTAGAATACAGCCCTTTGTGCTCAGTCTACCAGTCTCTCTATGGGGCCGGGACGTATTGGGGCAGATGAAAATGAGGCTTACTACTGACTATTCTGAGACCTGTCAGTGCCTTATGCGGGTTATGTCCCAGTGAAAGGACTTGGAAAGAACCTCCAGGGAATAACATGCCCCCTGGAGCCCGTAGGAAATCAGGGTTTTTCACAGGGGCCACTGAGGATGCCATTCGTATACCCTGGACCACAAACACCCCAGTCTGGGTCCCTCAGTGGCCCCTCTCCAAAGAATAATTAGAAGCCACTTACTCGCTGGTACAGGAGCAACTCTCCCTGGGACATTTAGAAGTTTCCCATTCTCACTGGAATACTCCCATTTTTGTTATCAAAAAGAAATCTGGCAAATGGAGGCTCTTACATGACCTTCGCGCTATTAATCAACAAATGCAACTGTTAGGATCAGTACAGAGCGGCCTACCTTTACTCTCTAGCATTCCTAGGACTGGCCAACAATTATTATGGACATTAAGGACTGTTTCTTTTCCATCCCGCTAGTGAGGGAGGACTGTAAGAGTTTTGCTTTTACTACTCCATCTGTCAATCATGAACAACCAGACAAAAGGTTTCAATGGAGAATTCTACCTCAAGAAATGGCCAATAGTCCTACTATGTGTCAGTTATACGTCCAATCAGCACTTGAGCCCATTAGAAAGGCTTACCCTATTGTTAGAATGTGCCATTATATGGATGATATTTTGATAGCAGCTCCATACACTGATATGTTGGAATCAGTATTTGCCAGTACAGCAGAAGCTCTTAAGGCCAGAGGGTTGTTAATAGCCCCTGAGAAGGTACAGAGAGATCTCGTGGGAAGTTTTCTGGGAGCTGTTATACGTCCAAAGTATACATGCCCTCAAAAGGTACAGCTAAGAGTGGGTGCCTTAAAGACATTAAATGATTTTCAACGTCTCCTGGGAGACATAAACTGGCTTCATCCGTACCTCAAAATAACCACTGCAGAACTCCGGCCGCTGTTTAAAATATTAGAAGGAGATCCCAGAGTTACCTCTCCCAAATATCTAACTGAGGAAGCTAGACTGGCCCTCAGAAAGGTAGAAAAGGCTATTGAAGAGTCACAATTACAACACATTGACTACAGCAAACCCTTATTATTATGTGTCTTGCCAACTGAAGAAGCCCCTAATGCAGTACTCTGGCAGGAGGGACCTTTGTTGTGGGTCCATGCCCATGCCTCCATCTCTAAGGTTATCCAATATTATCCTGCAGTAGTCGCTACGATTGCTATGATTGGCATAAAACTGTCTTTGACGGATTTTGCTATGCAACCTCAATTGCTTATACAGACATACAATCCTAAACAGATTCAAATTTTATGTGCCACCGTAAATGACTGGGCCGTGTTGATTACCACCTTTAATGGCAGATTTGATAATTACTATCCATCAGATAAATTGTTACAATTTATTACGCACCATCCAGTGGTTTTTCCTAAAATAACAGCCTCGCATCCGCTGGAAGCGGAGCTTACGGTTTTTACTGATGGTTCCAGCACAGGCATGGGAGCTTATGTGATCCTGGGAGGAGAGACAGTGACGAAATGTTTCCAGTCTGACAGACCGCAAATAGTTGAGTGTCAAATGGTGTTGGAGGTGCTTCGCAACTTCCCAGAACCCTTGAACATTTATTCAGATTCTCTTTATGTAGTTAATGCGGTCCGCTGTCTAGAGGCCTCAGCAATAATATCGACTACTAGTCCTGTATCCTGTGTTTTCTGGCTCTTCGTCAAAAGATTAGGAGCAGGCAATATCCCTTCTATATTACCCATATTAGAGCTCATTCCCTTTTGACCGGGCCTTTGGCAGATGCTAATGCGCAAGCTGATGCTGCAACAAAAGATTTTCCACCTTTAATTATGGACCCCTTAGCGGCCGCAAAGCAGTTCCATCAATTATATCATGTGTCTGCTAAAGTCTTGAGATTAAAATTTGGCATAACCAGGCAAAATGCCAGGGAAACAGTTAAGGCTTGTGAAGCATGTGTTTCCTTTCATCATCCTCCCCATGTTGGAGTCAATCCGAGGGGTCTTAAGCCCGGGGACCTTTGGCAGATGGACGTCACCCATGTGCCCGCCTTTGGGCGCCTTCAATATGTTCATGTAACAGTAGATAATAGTTCAGGGGTTATTCATGCCACACCCCTGACTGGGGAGAAGGTCACCAATGTGGTAACACATTGTTTGGAGGCTTGGGCCGCTTGGGGCAAGCCCTGACGCTTAAAAACGGACAATGGCCCGGCTTATACATCCAGAACATTTAAAGGTTTCTGTGAAAGCATGGGTGTTCAACATCACACCGGCCTGCCGTACAACCCACAAGGACAAGGAATAGTTGAGAGAGCTAATCGCTCCCTGAAGGAACTTTTACAAAAACAAAAAGGGGGAATAGGCCATGGCCTACTACCAAGGAATGCTATATCCTTGGCAACATTTACTTTGAATTTTTTAACCTTGGACCATAAGGATCGCCCACCTGCTGATAAACATGCAAACATGAGTGCCATAGAATCCACCCTAGTAAAGTGGAAAGATGTGTTAAAAAATAAATGGAGTGGACCGGATCTGGTGATTGCCAGATCCAGGGGAGCTGTTTGTGTTTTCCCACAGGATCAGGAGGACCCAATTTGGGTGCCAGTAAGAGTGAAGATCGCTGCGAAGGATGAAGACAACCCAGTGGATGAAGATGACACTCTGGGCAGTAACGAGGGCATGGCCCGTACCAATACCAGTTCATGCTAATTCATCCCTTTTACCCACATTATTCTCCACCTCCTGTGATATGGATGCACCCTGTTTACCTAGCCCAGAACCAAAATTAGAAAAGTTTAATGCAACCAGAGTTGATTTAAATGGAACCATGTGCTTTTCCTTAGATAAGAAACCCCCTTGCATTTGGCTCCGACGTAAAAATCTTACTAATTGGATTGATCCTTTGGTACATAGCAAGATAGGGATAAATATATTGAAAGAAGCACTCAGTCAAGTAGCATCAGGAACATCACAAGGGTTTGGGCCAGGTAGTAATGCATCGGCCATAAATGTTACTACCTTGGCCATGTGAGTAGAATCCATGGTACCTACTGGAACAGGATCATTAGTAAGGAATACAACTTATTTCAGAGCATCACCACATTGCACTCTGGATTTTTCATTTCCGCCCACCTTTACCGCCTGCCAAGCAAGAACTTGGGAAAAGGAACAGGTTACATTTGGGTTTTCCTTATCCCCCTCCATGAAAAGCTATTTTTATAATAAAGCCAATGAAAAATCCACTGAGAAACATCTGCCATAGCTCCTGGCTTTGGCACAACTTCGGCCAATTACAACATGGCTGCTCAATGTTACAGGCACTATTAGTGAACAGGCTAAACTAGGAAGGCGGCTTCATTATATTCAAAAAGAAGAGTTAAGTAATCATACTCCCCCAGAAGCCGCAGTCTACTTGCCCTCCCCATTTTTATTTTTATTTTTATTTTTTTTTTTGCTTACTAATATTACCAGTGGAAGCGAGGTTGATTCTAAGAATGCCTCAGTGGAATGTTTTTTGTCTAAATACTAAACTGGAACATGGAAACTGGTGACAGTGCTCAAAGTTCCTACGTCTGTACCTCTCCCTGTGGAGGCTGACCCTGCTCCCTCTGCTATTGTGATGTCATCAGCAGCCGCCATTACAGCAGGAGTGGCGATGGCTAGCCAGACACAAACGGCTGCCGCCATTAATGAGATTGTTACCAAAACTGCAGATGTACTAGATACTCAGACCAAAATCAGCAAACACATGCTGCCAGGCATAGTGGCTGCTAGTCAGAGGATCGATTTCCTACAAACTCAGATTGATGAATTAGCCAGCTTAGTTCAAGTTGGCTGCATAGCACATCAGAAACATGTTTGCATTACTTCTCTTGTTTTTAATAATTCCAGGAATGAGTCTGAACGAATTGGACGATACCTGGCAGGAAATTGATCGCAAGAGACAGAACTGCTACTTCAAGAGCAGCTGTTTCAAATCACCATTTTGAATAGCACCTGCGTGCAGCCTCTCACTCGTGGACAGTTTTCTGACTGGCTTTACTCTGCCTTTTCTTATTTCAAAGAGTGGCTGGGTATGGGAATGTTCAGTGCCCTGTGCTGCCTCGGTGTGGTCATATGTTTATGGCTCCTTTGCCGATTCAGGACACGCTTGTGCAGGGACAAAGCAATTATGGTACAGGCTCTTGCTGCCCTTAAACAAGGAGTCTCCCCTCAGGTCTGGCTAAGCAGCCTTAAAGATGGCCTCTGAGCAAGATGCAGCCTTGGCACCTCCAGCCTTAGGGTATTGCACGGAGATAAGTGCATCTTTGCTCCCCCCTTCTCTGTCTCTTTCACCGGGTCTTACAGTCCTTGCACCTCGTTGACCTTGCTGTCCTAGCACTCGAGAGGATGTTGGACTAGGGTACTCTTGCACCCTCGATTGTGAGGAAAGTCATGAAATTCCCCCGCTAGATCGAGTGCTCTGTTTTTAAACAAAAAAGGGGGAGATGTAGCGCGCCATGGTGCCGCCATGTTCTCAGGGTCTGGCATTAAGCCCGTTGCCGCCATTTGCTAATTGTCTCTAGTTGGTAAACAACTTATGAGCACGCTCGCCTCTGGCCCAAGAGTGGTTTGATTCCCACCTATCACTTGTTCACATGACTTGCTCACACAGTGTGGTCGGAGCCAATCAAGCAATGACACGTCATAGGCGGACCAGGTGCTGTATATATTCCCTGCGCGGTCGGGCTCGGGGTCTTTTAGCCTCTATCTGAACTTCAGTCTTCTGTGCTCCAATAAAGTACGTTCCAAGAAGAATCCTGTTGTGGTAGTCTTCTCTGCTGGCAGAGTTGCGTGCTACATGGTGGGATGGGGGTAAGAGGAAAGGGGGAGAAAAAAGTGAGAAGGGGAGGATGAAGGGAACTTGGGGGAATAGGATGCTTGGTATAAAGAAAGGATGGATATGGGAGCAGGGAAGTATATATCTTAATTAAGGGAGTCATCTTAGGTTTGGCAAGAGGCTTGACCCTAGAGGGCCTCCCAGGTGTCCAGGGAGATGTCCCCAGCTAGTTCCTTGGGCAGCTGAGGAGAGAACGCCTGAACTGGCCCGATCCTATAGCCATACTGATGAATATCTTGCAAGTCACCATAGAACCTTCATCTGGTGATGGATGGAGATAGTGATAAAGACCCACACTGGAGCACCGGACTGAGCTCCCAAGGTCCAAATGAGGAGCAGAAGGAGGGAGAACATGAACAAGGAAGTCAGGACTGCCAGGGTTGCACCCACTGAGACAGTGGCGCTGATCTATTGGGACTGAAAATCATGGGATCAAACCGGACTCTCTGAACATGGCAGACAATGAGGGCTGATGAGAAGCCAAGGACAATGGCACTGGGTTTTGATCCTACTGCATGTACTGGCTTTGTGGGAGCCTAGTCTGTTTGGATGCTCACCCACCTAGACCTGGATGGAGGAGGGAGGACCTTGGATTTCCCACAGGGCAGGGAACCCTGACTGCTCTTTGGACTGGAGAGGGAGGAAGAGGGGAGTGGGGGGGGAATGGTAGGTGGGGAGGAGGCAGAAATTTTTAATAAAAAAATAAATAATAAATGAAATAAATAATAAAAAATAAAATTAAAAAACCCTCCCAACCAAAAAAAAAAAAAAAAGCCCAGGGCCAGTTGGTTTTTGTGCTGAATTCTACTAGAACTTTCAAGAAGAGCTAATACCTATACTCCTCAAAGTGTTCCACATGATAGAAACAGAGGGCTCATTGCCAAACACTTTTTACGAAGCTACAGTTACCCTGATACCAAAACCATACAAAGACTCAGCCAAGAAAGAGTATTACAGACCAATCTCACTCATGAACATGGATGCAAAAATTCTCAATAAAATTCTGGCAAATCGAATCCAAGAACACATCAAAAAAAATCATCCATTATGACCAAGTAGGCATCCCAGAGATGCAGGGCTGGTTCAACATACGAAAATCAATCAATGTAATCCACCATATTAATAAACTGAAAGAAAAAAAAATATGATCATTTCATTGGATGCAGAAAAAGCATTTGACAAAATTCAACACCCTTTCATGATAAAGGTATTGGGGAGAATAGGTATTAAAGGATCATATCTAAATATAATAAAAGCAATATACTGCAAGCTGAGAGCCAACATCAAATTAAATGGAGAAAAACTCAAAGCAATTCCACTATAATCAGGAACAAGACAAGGCTGTCCACTCTCCATATCTCTTCAACATAGTTCTTGAAGTTTTAGCAATAGCAATAAGACAACATAAGGAGATGAATGGGATGATATGATAGTGTTATAAGTGACCCCAGAAATTCTACCAGAAAACTCCTACAGCTGATAAATACCT
The DNA here is from genome assembly GCF_014885135.2 of Alexandromys fortis. Classification (NCBI taxonomy): domain Eukaryota; kingdom Metazoa; phylum Chordata; class Mammalia; order Rodentia; family Cricetidae; genus Alexandromys; species Alexandromys fortis. The sequence continues at coordinate 659,928 of NW_026068245.1, forward strand.
TCATTTAAGTGGCAGGATACAAAATCAACTCAAAAACACCAATAGCCCTCCTATACACAAAGGATAAAGAAGCTGAGGGGAAATCAGAGAAACATCACCTCTCACAATAGCCACAAATCACATAAAATATCTTGGGGTAACACTAACAAAGGATATGAAAGACCTATTTGATAAGAACTTTATGTCGATGGGAGGCCTACACGCCGACGTTTGTGCTGCCGCCATGTCTTTCATGATCCCTGAGAAGTTCCAGCACATCCTGTGAGTACTCAACACCAACATCAATGGGCGGCGGAAAATAGCCTTTGCCATCACTGCCATTAAGGGTGTGGGGTGGAGATACGCTCATGTGGTGCTGAGGAAAGCGGACATTGACCTCACCAAGAGGGCTGGAGAGCTCACGGAGGACGAGGTGGAGTGTGTGATCACCATCATGCAGAACCCCCCGGCAGTACAAGATCCCAGACTGGTTCTTGAACAGACAGAAGGAAGTGAAGGAAGGGAAGTACAGCCAGGTGCTGGCCAACGGCCTGGACAACAAGCTGCGTGAGGACCTGGAGCGGCTGAAGAAGATTCGGGCCCATAGGGGGCTGCGCCACTTCTGGGGCCTTCGTGTCCGAGGCCAGCACACCAAGACCACTGGAGGCCGGGGCCACACTGTGGGTGTATCCAAGAAGAAATGAGTCCCTGGGCCTTTGCTGTTAATAAATAGTTTATATGCCTGTGAAAAAAAAAAGAACTTTATGTCATTGAAGAAAGTACCAGAAAATGGAAAGATCTCCCATGCTCTTAGATAGGAAGGATCAACATAGAAAAAAAGGTAGGCTGGGCGATGGTGGCGCACACCTTTAATCCCAGCACTCGGGAGGCAGAGGCAGGTGGATCTCTGTGAGTTCGAGGCCAGCCTGGTCTACAGAGCTAGTTCCAGGACAGACTCCAAAGCCACAGAGAAACCCTGTCTC
>NW_026068245.1:663216-668961 GCF_014885135.2 Alexandromys fortis
CGATACCCTTACACAGTAACCTACTCAGGCTTCTCAGCATGCCTCATACTTTCCCTGTTCTGGGCTTCAAAGAATCCTTGACATTATCAGCAGTCAAGGACTTCACAGCATACCTGGCTTCAAAGCATCTCGGACACCATCAAAGTCCTGGGCTTTGGAGCATCCCTGGCTTTTCAGCATCCATGATACCATTAGTGTCCAGGCCTTCATAGCATCCCCACCAACGTCAGTGTCCAGTGCTTTGCAGCATCCCCACAACATTACACTCCTAACATTTCCCAGCATCCCAGATCCCTGACACAGTCACCTCTCTGGATTTCACAGCACCCAGACACCATCTGCGTCTTGGGCTTCACAGCATCCCTGATCCCCAACATCGTCTGCATCCCTGGCTTCGCAGCATTCTGGGCTTTACAGCATCACCAACACCATCTCCATACTGGACTTATTTTCATCCCCAACAAGGTCAACATCCTGGATTTTCCAGCCTTCCTGGTCCCCTTACACAGTCACCTTCCCAGCCTTTGGGGGCATTCCTGACATCATCAGCACTCTGGGTTTCGCAGCATCTCCAGCACCATCACCGTCCTGGGCTTCTAAGCATGGCCAACATCATCAGCAACCAGAGCATCATTCATATCATCCCTGGCTTTGCAGCATCCCCAATCCCATCAGAGTCCAGGGCTTTGCAGCATCTCAGACATATTCAGTGTCCTGAGTTTCACAGCATCCCTGACATCATCAGCATGCAGGCTTTCACAGCATCCAGGGCATTGCGTCATCCTTGACACCTTCAGCATCCAGGGCTTTGCAACAACCCCAACAGTGACCATCCTGGCTTCCCAGTATCTCCAGTCCCCGACACAGTCACCTTCCAGGGCTTCACAACATTTCTGGGTTCTCTGCATTCCCAGCTCTGTCAATATCCAGGGCATCTTAGCATCCTTGAACCCTCAGCATCCAGGGCATCACAGCATCCCTGACACAATCACCATCCTGTCCTTTGCAGTATGTCTGAAACCATCAGGACTATGGGATTCACTGCATGGTTGACACCATCAGCATCCCCAGTTTTACAGCATCTCTGAAACAGTCACCATCCCGGGATTCACAGCATGCCTCAAATCATCAGCATCTTGGGCTTCCCAACATCCCAGATGCTGTCAGAGTCCTGAACTTCACAGCATCCTGTCTGTGACACAGTCAGTGTTTGAGGCTTTGCAGCATCCTCGACATCATCAACATCCAGGGCTTCGCAACATTTTCGTCTTTGAAGCATCACCATCAGCATTCATGGTTCCACAGCATCCCTGACACTGTCAGCATCCCAGCTTCACATCAGTCCTAACACCATCAGAATTCACGGCTTCGTAGCATCCCCAAACACTGACACAATCACTGACCTGAGCTTTGGAGCATCTCTGCAATTGTCAGTGTCCAGGGCATTGCATAACCAATGACACAGTCAGCATCCTGAGCTTTGCAGAATCTCCGGCACCTTCATAGTCTTGGGTTTCACAATATTCCCGACACCATCAGTGTCTTCAGCTTTGCAGCATTCCCCAATCCCTGATAGAGTCATCTTCCCAGGTTTTCAGCATTTCCTATATCATCAGAGTCCTGGGCTTTGCTGCATCCCAGACACCATCAGCATCCAGAATATCGCAGGATCCTCCACACTCTCAGTGTCCAGGCTTAGCATCATCCCAGACACCTTCAGAGTTCTGGGATTTCCAGCATCCCCTGCCTGGCCACCCTGTGACATCCCCAGTCCAGTCCTCTCTCCACAACTTGCTCACTTCTGGAACCCTTTCTCCTCGAAGTCAGCAGCTTCCTGGACACCTAGACAAGTGAGCAGTCCCCAGTAGATGAAAAAAGCTGTTCCCAGATAGACATTTGGAGCCCCTTACTTGCAAAAACAGTAGTGTAAATATGAACCCTGGTTGAGGGACCTGCAGGGGTCGGGAGTGGGGCCAAGGCAGCAAATGGCAGAAACTGGGAGCTGAGGGAAAACAGTGGAGAAGCTGGATGGGAGCTAGTGCACAGGGAGGGCTCAAGTCAGATGATGGGCAGGGGAGGGCATAGAGTGGGCAGAGAACTATGCAAACTCACCTGGGTGCCTATTTTACCCCTGCGGGGGTCCCAGAAAAAAGGTCTCCCTTGTTATTGTTTTTAAAGGATCAGCAGAAAGAAATTAAGGACTTTTAGAATTTAATGAAAATGAACATACAATATACTCAACCTTTCAGCCCATAATGAAAGTGGTGTTAATAGAAAATTTAATGACAGTAAGTGCTTATAAAAAAATGGAGAACTCTCTTAGCAACTTAAAAGCATATCTAAAATCTCTAAAAACTTCTGCAAGCACACCCCGGAGAAGGGGACCCAGGATAGAATAACCAGTCTGAGGGGAGATTCAAATCACAAATAATCCAAGACAACAATACAAAGAATCAGTGAAGCAAAGAATAGGTTCTTTGGAAAAATCAACTAGATAGACAAATATTTATCCAAACTAAATAAAATACAGGGAGAATATCTAAATTAATAAAATCAGAAACACAAAAGGAGACAATAACAAACACAAAGGAAATTCGAAGATTACTTAGATCACACTTTAAAAACAAATACTCCACAAAATTGGAAAATAAAAAAAATAAATGGATACTACTCTTAGTATGTCCAATTGATAAACTTAAATTAAGATCAGATAAACATTTTAAATAGACATGTAATCGCTGTGGAAATTGAAGCAGTCATTAAGTCTTTCTCAACATATAATAAATGCCCAGGGCTACCTGGTTTTATGGCAGAATTCTCTAAGATTTTACAGAAAAGGCAATGTCAATACTCCTCTAAAATATTCCACAAGATAATAACAGAAGGAAAACTACAAAAATTATTTTATGAGGTCACAGTCACCCTGATAGCCAAGTATATCACAAACGAACAAAGTAATTACAGAGCAATTCCTCTCATGAACATAGATACAAGAACACTAAAAACATATTCAAAACTGAATCCAAGAACACATCAAAAACCTCATCCATGATGACCTAAAAAAGCTTCATCCTAGAGACACAGAGACAGTTGCTCAAAGTATGAAAATTAATAAATGTAATCCACCACATAAACAAACTATAAAAATATCACTTGACCTCATTTGGGTTGAAAAATCCCTGCTCTGCTTTATGAGAAAAGTCCTGGGGAGAGTGGGGATAGAAGGAACATACCTCATCATAACAGAAACAATTTACAGCAAAACTATAAACAACAGAAAATTAAATGGAGAGATAATGGCGATTCCACAAAAATCAGGAACAAGACAATGCTATCCATTCTTTCCATATGCATCAGTATAGTACTTAAAGTAATAGCAGGGGAGTCAAGACAACTGAAAGAGATAAAGGAGATACAAACTGGAAGGGAAGAAGTCAAAATGCATTATCTGCAGATGATAGGATAGAATGCATAAGCAACACAAGAAATTTTACCAGAGAACTACTACAGCTGATGAACGCATTCAGAAAAACTAATGGATATAAGATTATCTAAAAATAAACTCAAAATCGTTCTATATGCAAACAACAACTGGACTTAGCAGGAAATGAGGGAAATAGCTCCCTTGACCCTAGCCACAAGCAATATAGAATATTTGGGGTAACCCTCAAACAAGTGAAAGACTTGTATGACACAAACAACAACTCTTTAAAGAAAAACCCTGAAGAGCCTATCAGAAGGTGGAAAGATCTCCCATGCTATTGGATCAGTGGGATTAACATAGTAAAAATGGTCACTTGCCCTCACACTACATGTCAGAATGTTTCATGCAAACCAAATGTGAAAAGTAAACGGTTATCGCTTTCCCTGTGTTCAGACCAGACTAGTGTTTACTGATTTTGAATGAAACACACACATACATATTTTCTCCTCTCATACCTGGCAACCTGAACAGTTTCCCCTCCCTTTACTCCTACAAGTCCCACTCATCACCCACCCTCAGATCAACCCATCCTTCATCTCCCTTCAGAAAACAGCAGGCCTCCTGCAGTCTTACCCATTGAGTATAATGGGTTTTTATCTTGATTGTAACCAACATCTGTCTCATTGAAAATGAGAAAAATAATGCCTAGTACACTGAGCCTATCCAATATCCGTGACTGGAGATGTCCTGCACCTTGGAATACATCCTCTTACTGTACTTTGTCTAAGCTCATGTCATTTCTAGCTGTATTCTAAGTACTTACCTTAGACACACAATCATACACACAGCTAAGTGCAGCTGTCATCATCATGAGAGAAGCTTCTTTTGGAGGGGTTCCCAGGTGTCCATGGAGATGTCCCCAGCTAGTTCCTTGGGCAGCTGAGGAGAGGGTGCCTGAACTGGCCCTATCCTATAGCCACACTGATGAATATCTTGCAAATCACCATAGAACCTTCATCTGGCGATGGATAGAGATAGAGACAGAGACCCACATTGGAGCACTGTACTGAGCTCCCAAGGTCCAAATGAGGAGCAGAAGGAGGGAGAACATGAGCAAGGACGTCAGGACCACGAGGGATGAGCCCACCCACTGAGACGGCGGGGCTGATCTATTGGGAGCTCACCAAGGCCAGCTGGACTGGGACTGATGGAGCTTATGATCAAACCGGACTCTCTGAACATGGCAGACAATGAGGACTGATGAGAAGCCAAGGACAATGGCACTGGGTTTTGATCCTACTGCATGTACTGGCTTTGTGGGAGCCTAGGCTGTTTGGATGCTCACCTTCCTAGACCTGGATGGAGGAGGGAGGACCTTGGACTTCCCACAGGGCAGGGAACTCTGACTGCTCTTTGGACTGGAGAGAAAGGAGGGGAGAGGGAGAGGGAAATGGGAGGAGGTGGAAATTTTTAATAAAAAAAAGAAAAGAATAAAAAGAAAGAAATAATTGATTTACTTGGAAAAAAAAAAAAAGAAGAAGCTTCTTTTGGCAGTAGACAGACATATTTCCAGAGATCCACAATGTTCAAAATGAAATCATAAGTAACTACTGCATGCTCAGCACCAGCTGCTTCAGCTCTTACACAGAAGACTTAGAGAGAAGTGCACTTGTGAGGAAAATAAACAGCAAGAACCAGCGTGAGAGAATGCCTGCTGCCATATAGTATCTTCAAGGCATGACAATACTGTAGCCCCTTAAAACGTCAACAATATGGCCGTATAAACAAGATATGCATAAAGACAACATCAGTTGGCACACCTAACTTTGGATGGCAGAAATCTCACAGGGCTCAGCGCCTCTAGCTGAAGAGCTGTGGCAAATCATGGTTGCTGGGGGAGTGTGAAGCCGTGTTTAGAAGGGCTGAGCTCCCAAATACGTTATAACCAATGACATGTGGTCAGCCATGAACATGCTACAGGAAATGGACTTTTGTGTTTCTGTGAAAATAATGAAAGATTGTGGATTTCAGAGGCAATGGGGAATGTGTCTCACTGGCAATCACAGTTTAACTGCTGGATGAGAGTTGTTCCAGCTAACTTAGTGCCGCTTTAGTTCTGTCTTAGCTGCTAAGCATTTACCAGAAAATTTTATTTTCTATGGCTGGTGTACCTGGGATAATGTTTTAATCAAATAGCCATCTAATTGTAATAAAGCATTCATATTAATGTTTGTTTTTTATTACATTATCAAATCTACATGTTTGTTCCTATCATAATTTCAAATGCATGCTTTGATGCTATGGTTATATTAAAGCAAAAT
>NW_026068246.1:0-3057 GCF_014885135.2 Alexandromys fortis
GGGAGAGGAGCAGGGGGAGGGGAAGAAGGGTGGGAGGAGGGGAAGGGAAATGGGAGGCTGGGAGGAGGCGGAAACTTTTTTTTCCTTTTCTCAGTTAAAAAAAAAAAACCTGTTTAGTTTTGTATAATTTTCTTGGTTATATAAAAATCTAAATATTAGCAGTCATCCAGACTAGAGTAATATATTTTAAGAAAGAAAATTGAATATTTCTCACAGTGTCAAGTCATAGTCCTATTTTCTCCACTATTATATGAATATAAATTCTGAGGTAGCAACATAGACTTGACATTTGATACATAAATTCTTCAAGGTATGAACTAGATACGATACTTATTTTTTAATCATTTGTTAAAGATGTGTGAGAATTTAATTTTTTAAAAGTTTGATGGTAAATTTTGTCCATTCATTTCTAGTAACCTTTAAGCATCTCTCAGAAGATTTGTTGACTGCTATCCTTTGTTCTTGTTGCCTAATGAAATAGAGTCCATAGCCTGGAACAGATACGCCTTCTGCAGATACTGAACTTTCTCCCCAAGCTTTGAAATTATGAAGTAGGCATCATTTTAGGTGTCCCTGACTCGTTTCATGATATCTCAGAGACACATTGTGCAACCATAAATTTCTTGCTATTATATGTATATAATAATGTCATGGCATAGATATTTATCAGTAAAGTATATTCTCTGTGGTAGATGACATTGAGTGTATGTTTTGTAAATAGCTATGTGTAATCGTAACAGAAAATATTTAAAAATGAAACTTCTGCTGTCATGGAAGATTTGAAATCAGGATAACTATTTCCCAAAGTTGTTTACATTCTAACATGTTCAAGCCAGTGTTATTGCTTTCTAGGCTGTTTAAAAATAATACATTCCTTCTTAAGTATTACCCAACAAGATGAAATTTACATGCCCTTTTATGTGGTCAGTTAACTTATATATGTCTTTTTAATAAGATGAATGTTGGCTCATATACCTAATTTAGAATGAATTCTAATTTAACTTTTATTATTCATCTGTTGGCATTTTTTGTGTAGCTTGTGTATGAATTTATTACACTTATTTCCAAATCTAAAATCTTCTGTTGTGCACTTCTGTTTTGTTGATTCAGTTTTGCCAAACAGAAACTTTTGTTTGAAACTTAGTTGATTAATTACTATTTTCTAAATTTTGTTAGAATAATTAAGCTATTTTGTTTCAAATATCTAGGTATAGTTTGATGAAAATGATTTTTATTTTGTCTCTGCATCTAAGGTATTTCTTCTCTTAGATTCCCTGTCTTATGTATTTTATAGAATATATATTACTAATTAATCATCAAGGAAATAACCTTGTAAATAATTTGTCATGGGAGAACATTTGAAAACTGCCATTAGGCTAAGAAAATTAGTATTCACTGGTTATATATTTCATGTCATTGATGAAGGACACATGGTAAAGCTATTCCTCATTAGAGGATATTTCTTCCTATCAGACAAATTTTGATAAACACTTCAGGTAAAGATAATAATGTACATTTATTTTATTTTATTTCTTGAAAAAACTTTCCGCCTCCTCCCCACCTCCCATTTCCCTCTGCCTCCTCCCACTCTTCTCCTCTCCCCTACTCCTCTCCCCCTGCCCCCACTCCGTTCCCCCTCCCTTTCCATTCTAAAGAGCAGTCCTGATTCCCTGCCCTGTGGGAAGTCCAAGGTCCTCCCCCCTCCATCCAGGTCCAGGAAGGTGAGCATCCAAACAGGCTAGGCTCCCACAAAGCCAGTTCATGCAGTAGGATCAAAACCCAGTGCCATTGTCCTTGGCTTCTCAGCAGCCCTCATTGTTCGCCATGTTCAGAGAGTCCAGTTTTATCCCACGCTTATTCATCCCAGTCCAGCTGGCCTTGGTGAGCTCCCAATAGATCAGCCCCACTGTCACAGTGGGTGGGTGCACCCCTCGCGGTCCTGACTTCCTTGCTCATGTTCTCCCTCCTTCTGCTCCTCATTTGGGTTCTCTGTTAGATATGATAGCCTGGACTACAGGAAGAGGAGTCATGAGATAACTGAGACTTGGCTCTGTTGGAGGCAGAGAATAGGATATGTGAATGAGCAGGAAGCAAATCTGGTTTCCTGGAAGGTGTGTTCTCTTGTTGGGCAGGGTATTCTGCACCAAGGTACCTATAGATTTATATTAAATTCTAAATTATAACCTATTTGTTGTAGGAGGACACTTGTTCATTCCTAACCAGACCATGAAATAATAACTCAAAAATTATTTACAATATTGTTTAGGGAATAGCTTAAGCATATTTCTTGTTAACTCTTATATCTTAAATTTACATATAGCAAAATAGGTGTCAAGCAAGAATTATAGTTATGTTTATATCTACTTTATCTTTTATCATACCTAAGGAAACCTATAACTATCTATTCTTCAACCCCATCAAAGACTCCAGAAGAATATATTATAGTAAATAGTAAACAGGAAGTGCATTATAAGCAATTTCCAAAACTCTTAGTTGACAGAGACATCTCACTACATTGATAGTCACCCAAAGATTTTCTGTAATGTTGTGGCAATCATATTTATCCTATAGGCCCATAGTATCCTGCACACTTTTCCATGAAGTAGTTAATTTCAAAGACAATTCCACATATATTGGTAATTTATCAGTCACTTTCTTCTGTGTCTTACATAATATCTGGAGACACTTTCATGAAACGAGAACCCCAAAGGATGGTCTCAGCTTTGAGAAAGTTCAGCAATAATTTTTCTGTGGGTCCTGCATATGCTATAACATCAAGCAGTCCAGGCAAAAGCAATTTCCTGCCCAAATGGCTAACAAACTCCATGAGGAACATCTTCCATGACCTTCATCCTCTTGAAGTACATTAGTGATGCCTGGAGCAGAGGAGAATCTCATTGTCATAAAAAGTCCTAACATCTTAAAACATTTTAAATGGCATATTCCATAGGTCTTTGAAATTTTTGAAGATTATCAATCTAACTGATATATATATATATCTCATAATTGCTACTTCTCACTTACTATTAATTAATAGTTACAGTAAATCTTCACTAC
>NW_026068246.1:5203-8589 GCF_014885135.2 Alexandromys fortis
ATTCCATGCATACTCAGGGAAATCCCACATCATCTATGCATTTTATTGGGGCATTACATGACTGTAATTGATTTGAAAATCTTCTACAGCTGGACAAAGTTGATTATTCTCATAATTGCTACTTCTCACTTACTATTAATTAATAGTTACAGTAAATCTTCACTACAATTTGTTATTAGATTGACATAAAGGGACGAGAAAACAATTCTTGTCAGTGGTATTTGTTCTGCTTTAAAGAAAATCTCCCCATAGGCTCATACAAAATGCCATTTTTAAAAGGTATTATCTAGTTGGAAGAAATTTATCAGTGGGGGCAGGTATTGAGGGTTCAGATTATCAAGCCAAGCCCAGTGTCACTCTCTCCTATGGATGCCTTCTGAATCAGATATAGATCTTTCTGTTATTATTAATGCACCAAGTCTGCCTCCATGTCTCCATTTTTGCCTACCATAATAAAAATAGACTAACACTCTGATTTGTAAACCAGGCCCTATTAATATTTTCCTTCAAAAGGTTGCCATGGTAATATTGCCTCTTTATAACAATAGAAACCAGATTAAAACCAAAATTTGGATCAGAGTTTAGGTTATGCCTGTGATAGGCAGCAATCCCATTATTTGGAAGAATGTAGATTTGAGAGTTTGTACTAGAGAAGCAGTTGGAATATTTAAGTGGAGCTTAACAAGTCATATAAGAAGTGTAGAAGACAGTAATGCTGAGTGTAATTTGATCTTTTGGGACCTAGCTCAAAAGTTTTCAGAGGAGAATAATATTAGCATTTGGCCTGCAGGACAATACTTTGATATTTTGGGAAAAAAAATAGTATCGCTGCTTAATGACTATATCCAAATAATCTTCTCGAGGCTAATATGAAGAGATATGAATTATTTTTGTTGACAGAGGAAATCTCAAAACAGCCTGGCATTGACTCTGCCCTCTAATTTCTACTGTTTATGCTTATAAATGTTTAAAATGAAAAGGAGAAAGTTGAGTAAGGAAAAATACAAAATATATAGTTTGAGAAGAAAACTGGAGCTAAATCATATATTCAAAGAGTAAAAAAGTTAATGAAAAAACTGGTGATGCTAGATAGAATAGGTAGAGTGGTGGTGTCAGAGTAAGAGTTTACTCTGTTAAGCTTAAAATTTGTGAAAGTGAATTAAAGAAGAGCTTAGAGCTGGATATTTTTGTGAATGCCTTTAATACAGCCTAGATGTCAAGTTTGACGGATATTCATATGCAGGTGGATTTCCAATTCCAAAGACAGCCTAGTCTAAAAGCTAGTTCCAGTACAATCAAGCTTAGGTAGTGAAGGAAACTGTGGAAAACAGAAATCTGATGAAAAATATTTGCATGAGGAAACCATGCTCCAGCCACTGAAAGTAGAAACCATGGCAGCTCTGGTCACATTGTTCTGCCCTTAGACTTAAGCTACAAGAGATAAGTTATGGCCCCAGGCCCAGGCCACACCAGTCAGAAGAAAATGTGAGTGAATTTTCTGCAAGCTAAACTATCCCCTTCTTTAGATTTTTGTCCCCAATGACCCAACCAACTGCCAATTCCCAATGCACCTCATTGACCATCCCACTAACAGGCTTGTCCCAATCCCTGAAAACATGCAGTATTCAGGTACAGAATACATCAGTTAGAAGAAGTAAATCACCCACCTGACAACTGAAATGCCCCACTCCCTAGAGTTCCCCAAACCCATTTCACCTCGTTTCCCTACCAAATTATTGCCCACACTATGAATAACCCTAACCCCTAACTCCTCCAGACTTCTGTTGTTCAAATGCAGACCACACTAGTCAGAAGTATAAGTGCAGGCTACAGCCAACACAAGAAGAAAGACACACAAATGAAACAAAGGCCAAACTAGTGAACAGAAGGGCTTCCAACAACTTAAATAGAGACTGCCTCCTTGATAACTATTCAAGACACTGACCATAAAGCTGAGCCACAAAGACCAGAATACAAAAGTGAAAACATGAGCCAAGGAATAAAATACACATTTAAAAAAGGCAAACTCAGAAATCAGCACCTAGACTTATTACCATATCAAACACAGATGTCAGGGGAAGCTAGCCAATAAGAAGTAGCCTTCTATAACCTCTACATCTTATCCTGCCTTGTAGAAGGAGCAAGCGGGCTGTGTTCCTGCCACCTGGTTCCCAGCCGCCTGGCTAGCTTATGCCCTGAAATAACAACACACAAACTGCATTCATTTAAACACTGCCTGGTCAATTATATCTAGCCTCTTCTTGGCTAACTCTCACATCTTGCTTAACCCATATTTAGTAATCTGTGTAGCATCACGAGCTGGTGTCTTACTGGGAAAAATTCAGCATGTCTGATCTGGCTGCTTGCTCCATCATTGTGGAGGCTTAGATTAATGAAGACAAATTGTAATAAATATTTGCACAACTTTAATGGAAAAACCAGACTCACAAAACCAAGGTTCCTGCGGAGCACAGGAAACAGGAACGGAAGCACAGGCTTCTGTGTGCGCAATTTATCAGTAAACATTTGCCAGAGGCAAGACTGCCCCCTTAGGGGCAGGCCTAACCCTGCATCTCCCCCTTTTGTCTAAATAAGACAGAACTAAACCAACTACATCTATAAACAATAATAACAAATAATAAATATAACAAACACTATGGAGAACAAAAGTTTTGCTAAACATCCTATCTCAAGGAGTCATATCCAAAATGTGCAACAAATGACAGAGACAATTGACGACCTGGGCAAACACCCAAATTCTCGTTCGCAATGTTGAGTCAACCAACTTTGGCTAAGGCCTAACATAACTTGACATACCATTATCAAACTTTCTTAGAATTACCCTACCCTGTCTTGGCAAGATAAGACAATCCTGTTTCATATCTTTGTCAGTAGATGAGGGATGGGCTTTTCTTAACCCAAAGGCCAGTTCTGCCAAGAAGACAAGCTCCCAGTGGAGTGTCTTTGGTGATCAATATTCTCTCGGGAGTAGAGTGGCGTTGCCAGGAGTAATTGTGTCTCATTGGCACAGAATTCTAGGTTAGATTAAAGGCCATTTTCTACAGCTCTTTAAAGAGGCTGAAGATCATACTATCTATACTAAATATAATCTCTATGTATCTAGAATACCTTTTTAACCTAAAAATAAACATGACAAACATATAATTCTCAATACCTATCTAGCTTGAAGACTAAGAGAATAAACAGCTGTGCAATATATGAAGACAATGATCTTCACCTGTAAACAATGTCATTACATATCAAATGTAAACAATGTTATTACATAAATAGTATCAGAGGTAAACATGTACATTGTGATATGGTAGATGTATCAATACAATATAGACAAAGTTATAAGCATACTCATACAAAAATAGAGGTAGGAA
>NW_026068246.1:10324-13220 GCF_014885135.2 Alexandromys fortis
TAGTTATTTCTCTCCAAACTTCTTCCTGCTCTATAGGGGCACTGTTAATTAGGTCTTTCATGGTATAACCTGTGTGTTAGGCTCATCTCAGTTGGCAGTTGAGTGAAGTAATTTTCTGAAGGTGTTCACAGCAACCTTTCAGGAGGGCATAGTCTATCATACCATATTGGAATAGAAGCAATCCATAGGGTCTCATCCTCTGTGAAAACAAAAGAAGGACTTTCCCAAAGTATCATAACCTTAGATTAAAATTTTGAAGTCAAGGTATTTTCAAAATATCTATTTCAGAGTAGTTCAGCAGCATTTATAAACAAATATCTTTTAGCAGCTGTTGTTCCTTCCTCAGCATTCAAACAATTCAAAGAGAGCATAATAGCAAACAGTATCAAGATTCTCTGTGTATTTTCCATCTTTGTGCAGCTTCATTTTAACCTCTATTTCTTTTATTTTTACTTTTACTTTTTGAGACAGGTTCTCTGTATATCTTTGTCCTAGAATAACTCTGTAGACCAGGCTGTCCTTGAACTCTCAGAGATCTGGCTGTCTCTGCCTCCCAGGCATTGGGATTAAAGGTGTGTGCTACCACACCTTGAAGTCACAAAGGTCAATCTACCCCTGCCCCTTGAAGTCTCAGAGGTCAATTTACCTCTGCTTCCCAAGTGTTGAGATTAAAGGTGTGTATCACCACACCCAACTTCTCTCTTTCTTTCTCTTTCCATTTTTTGTTTTTTACTTTAAGAACTTTAACTTTTAGCCTGCATATATTTTTAACACACTGTAACACATGGTAGAGTTTTTCTTTGTTTTGAATCTCTCTTTACTGTATATCTCTCTTTTTCTAACTACATGAGTCTAAGGAGAGGATTAAAGCCATGGCTTTGATGGATAGATCCAGCCCATTCCTTAGCTTTCCAGCCTCATGGCTGAGGTACCAACTCTAGCCATGTTTATGCCACAACTCTATGGTGTTTCAAGGTCCTTGCCAGCAAGCAAGATGCAGCATTCTGCTCACAGACCACACTCAGTCAGACTGCCTGCCTGAAAGAGTCAGAATTTGCCCTGGCAGGATGCCCCAGAAAGCCATCATTTTAAAATGGCACAGCTTTTTTTTTCTGCTATGGCTGAAAACTGAAAAGCTTGTGTTGAGCTTTTCATCAATACCATTTAAGTGTTTTGTGGCAGGCCCTCTTAAAAGAGCTGCAGGGTTTGCAGCTAAAGCTGATTCAGGAAGCCTCTCTTAGATGAGAGTGCTTGCTTGCCTCTAGTAAGCAGAGCAGACCTGAGAAATTGCTGCTATCAAGAAAACATGCTTTACTCTATTCTTTCCCAAGCTTTCTCAGGCTTTCTGTGGATTCAGTTATCCATGTCTGGGTGCCACTTGTAGAAGTAGCAGGGGGCGGCATTTCCACCTGGCTCCTAGCCACCTGCCTAGCTTATGCCCTGAAATAACAACACACAAATTATATTCTTTTAAAACTGCCTGGTCCATTAGTTTCAGCCTCTTATTGGCTAATTCTCATATCTTGATTAACCCATTTCTAATAATCTGTGTAGCACCACAAGGTGGTGGCTTACCAGGAAAGATTCAGCATGTCTGACCTGGCAGCTGTCTCCATGGCGTCTGACTCACTTCCCTTCTTCCCAGCATTCTGTTCTGTCTACTCTGCCTACCTAATTTTCTGTCCTATGAAAGGGCCAAGGCAGTTTCTTTATTAACCAATGAAAATATGACATAGACAGATGACCGACCCTCCTACATCAAAAGACCAGGGTGAAGTTACAACCGAAGAAACACAAAACCAAACTCTAATAGTGTAAATAATCTAACATTGATATGTATAATAAATTCACAACCTTCTAGACTTCAAAGCATTTGAGCAGTGACACTTCCACATCTCACATTTCTACAACACACACTGATAGTGTGTTACATTCAGACATTCTCTAGGCCTCAACTAGCAGTGTTCTTGGTTGTCATTCCATGGTTTCTGCATGTCTGTTTCACTGTGATCTCCACAGGCTTCACGCCTGACTTCCTTGCTTTTGTTCAGGCCTACCAACCCCACAATATGTTAGTGCCAGTCCTTAGTCTTCAGTTTCTCTCTATGATCTCTGTATAGAGATTTTCACTGGTATAGATCTTGAGTTTTTGATACAAATTTAAGGTCAAATTTGTTATATGTATATGTATATTTCTGCTCTTGATTAAGGTTTTGTGATAATGTAGTTCATTTAACAAATATAGGTTAATAGATAATCATCTATAATAGTCAAGATTATAGTCGTGTTAGTTAGATTTTCTAGATGTTCAAAGATGTATTTCAAATGGATATGTATTCTTCAAATATTCTAAAGACCTTCAGAATATGACATTTAAAATGCTTAGGAACTTAGGACTTTTCATGACAATGTGACACATCTGCTCCTGGCAGCACCAGATACTTCAAGAGTAACATGGGCATCAAAGAGGCTCCTAATAGAGTTGGTTAATCATTTGGGCAAGAAACCACTCTTTCCTGGACTGCCTCACTGGTCATGTAGGAGCTGCAGAAAAATTACTGCTGTGGTATGGTCTTTCAGGTTCCTGCTTCATGAAAGAGTCTGCAAGACATTATGCAGGATGCATAAAAAGTAACTGGCAAACTGCCAATATAGACAGACATGTCTTTGAAATTTCCTGCTTCATGGAAAAGTCTGCAGGATTCTTTTGGACCGTAAAGATGGATGTCCCAATGGTACAGAAGAAATTTGGGTCACTGTCCATGTAGCGAGATGTCTCTGTCAATTCCAGAGTTTTGGAAGTTACCAACAAAGCACTTCTGATTTACTTAGGTAATATCATATCCTTCTATAGTCTTTGATGGAGTTAAGAAATTTATAGTTATACTTTTCCTTA
>NW_026068246.1:13263-20307 GCF_014885135.2 Alexandromys fortis
CTAATTTTAATATGTTAAAGTTAAAACATTTCTTTTTATTTAAACAGAAAAGGGGAGGTGATGTCAGACTCCCCTCTGTGTGCTGTAATTACAATTAATGAATAAAGAAACTTCCTTAGCCCATTAATAGGGAAGAACTTAGGTAGTCCTGGAGGACTGGACTGATTGCTGGGAGAAACAAGGGCAGAATCAGAGAGATTCCATAGATCTGCCACGAGAGATGGATGTGCTGAAACTTTGCTGGTAGGCTACAACCTCATGGGGATATACAGATTATTGGAGACGGGCTAAATTAAGATATAAGAGTTAGCCAAAAAAAAGTTAGAAATAATGGGCCAAGCAGTGTTTAAAATAATATAGTTTCTGTGTGGTTATTTTAGTTCTGGGAGGCTGGGATGAACAAGTGGTTCCCCCATGTAACAGATCTCTTCATTCAAAGTTTTTTAATTAATCAATTAATAAAATTTTATTGATTTTGTTGAGCTATACATTTTTCTCTGCTCTTGTCCCTTTCTGCCCCCTCCCCTTTAACTCTCTCCCAAGGTTCCTATGTTATTTTTTTTCTCATCCATGGTTCCTGTGCTCTCGCCTTTTCTACTTCCAATGTAGATTAGATTCACGTATGTTATACTTAGGGTCCTCATTTTTGTCTAGGTTCTCTGAGATTGTGCCTATTCATTGAAATAATGCTTTTCTGATTAAAGTTTGTTATTTTTGTTATTTAATCAAGTATGTTTTCAGGGAGATATATAATACTTACATGAGAGGTAAGTTTTTTTCTCCAATAATTATAAAAACTAAACCAAAGAATTAATGCTGTTTATAACCATACTATCTCAAAATAAAATTGTACTAGTGAAGCAGTTGATAAACTTTTCTAAACATAGCTTTTGCTCCTATTGCATCATTGGGCCTTTGATGACATTTTGCTTTTTACTAAACTTCATTTCATTAGAACTTCTTAGTTCTAAATAAACTTTGATGGCATTAAAAATTAAGTTTATATTAGGGAAATATGCTTACCTTTCAACATTTATGAGAATGATAGGGAAATAGACTAAAACACTAAGAAGAAAAATAACCACAGAAGTCAGAGAATGTATACTCAATAGTTCACAATTAACCTTGGATTATATGACAGTTCCTTCTCTTGGTAACATTAAATTAGGTTTTAGGGTGACTTGACAAAGTAATAGCCTCATAACAATAATCATTCTAATTTAAAACATTTCCATATCCCCAATTGTTCCTTATGCTATATGATCAATAAGTTTAATATAAAAGTAAAAAAATGAGAAAAATGAAATGAAAAAAATTGACTACATTAAAAATTTACCCACTTAAAATTTTTCATAATATATTACAAAATATCCAAAGAAATATCTTTAAAATTATTTGAATCAAAAATCACTATACTACAAAAGACATGTAAGAATCTCCACATAATATTTTTATTGTAATGTACATTGGAAATAGAGTGCAAGATGGAATGTTACTGCAAACATCTTTTCATTCTTTAACTGCCTAGAGGAAAGTTTTGGTGATAGGATATTTACTATAGCATGGCATTAAATGTTTTACTAGAGTCATCTAATACTCCAGAGAAATCATATAGTGTATGGATCCCATAAATGGTGTCATTTTTAAGATAACTATTTCAAAAGTCATATATAATGATGAAGTGATATAACAACAAAACCTGTCTAAGATATTCAATGAGACATTTAAATTTTAAAGGGACTGGGTAAAGGTCAGCATTTATATAACTATATAATGAGAATGCCAGGAAACAACTTTTTACTATTACATTTAGTGTACATTTTTGCGATACCCACCATGAAGCTGACACTTTTATTGGCTGACATATTACCACTTCACACACATATATATATATGAGTTCTAGAGCCTAAATTTGTATGACCTCAGATTCTGTCACATCATTTCCTATAGGCTAATTTTATACAGGTTTAGTTTTTATGACCTCATTTTCTAAGGTCTCGTTTTATTCATTCTTAGATTTTAGCACTCACTAGTGTGTTTATCTGGCTGAAACCTCAGTTGCAAAGCTATCAATAGTTGAATTTTCTTTTATCTCAGCCTGTCAACCTAATAGATTAAAGTGCTGTAAGCCTTTTTCTTTTAAGAGTAGTTAATCTTTTAAAAGTATATTATGATAATTAGTCAGTTACTACTCTTGATTAGCTACATGTTGAATTATATCAGTAGAATATATCTGTCACAAGGTAATGAAAACTGATTCACCAAAGTATAGTATTTCAACTTTATTTTAAGGAAAAAAATGTACACATATCCAATTCATCTATGTTTTATCTGCTTATGTCCATATATATATTGGGATAGATATATCCCAATGGGATACACATATATATTGGGATAGAAACTGGGGTAATAAAAGTGGAAACCATAGAATATGAGGTGACAAAATGTCATTAGAAAAATACTGTGAATATACAGCTGGAGATTATTTAAAATGTAGGCAAACTGGGTAGGCAGTTTGGTTCTTAATGTACTTGCTAGGGAGCAAAACACTGTGTTCAGTCTCTCCAAACACACATATAAAAGGCAGATGCAGTTGTGCTTACTATATTTGGAACTCTTTGGAGATGCAGAAATGAGGGTCACTTGAGTACATAGGACAATTTGTCTAACAAAATCAGGAAACCTCAACATTGGTGAGAGACCTGTATTAAAAAAGAAGATGACAGTTATTGATAAAATTGTTCAAGGAAACGGGGGCCATAGCAACTGAAGAAAAGGAAACGTGATCATAGAACATGAAGACATATAAGATTGGCCCATGACAACACCCATGGAATGGAGAATCTGAGTTGATTAAAACTGAAGTCACAGAATCTACAAGTCATAGAAACTATGCAAGAGTCACCAAAGTAGTAGGAACTCACAGACACTTAGGGAGCAGCACCTGTGCTCAGAAAAAAAGAGCACATTATTATCTTCACAATGATTTTATGGCTTTTATGTCATACTAAATTTGAACGAAAAATATTTGAAGGAAACATACAAATACTTTAACGGGTCTTGATATTGATTTAATACAAATGTAATTAGGTATTTCTTCTTCAGCAGACATAATTCATGGTTGTCAAAATACTCACATATTTTAGCCTGCTCTTTCTATATACTTGTCTTAGGGTTTTTATTGTGGTGAAGAGGCACCACAATGTTGGCGAGTATTATAAAGGAAAAATATTTAATTTGTCTTACATTTTCTGAGGTTTAGGTTGTTATTATCATACTGCAACAATGTGACTTGTAGGCAGACAGATTTCTGGAGGAGCTGAGAATCCTATTTAATGGCTCTCAGGAAAAATGAAATGAACTGAAACACAGGGAATATCTTGAGCATACAGACATCAAAGTCAACCCCCACAGTGATACACTTTCTAAAACAAGGATTAAACCACTCCAAAAGAAAAAAATACTTCCTAACAGCCACATTCCCAATGCATATAAGTGGGCAATTACTTTCAAACAAGCACAGTATTCTACACTTTTAATGCTTTATACCTGTATTGGAATGAGACTCATGCCATCTGCAACTCTATCTATCCCCAGATGTAGAAAAAAGGCTATTTTGATGAGGTTTTCCCTGTTTGTATTTCAACTGTTTACCTAGGCCCATACTATCAAGTACTTGTTAAATTATTGTGTTTTTTTTTTCTCTCTTCAAGTTTAGATTATTGGAATTTGTCAAAATTGCTTGTAATATTTCTTACATCTTGTTATTATCATTTTCATTCAGAAAAGTAACATCCATAATGTTTTCCCTGCTGCTTCAAGTTCTGTTTATTGTCTTGATGTACATATATTTCATAACATATAAATTAGCCTATTGTCTGTATCTAAATATGATACTGGGTTCTTCTGGTTCTTTTTTGTAGATAAATAGTGGGAGCTTGAAATCAGAACTCTTTCAGATATGTGTATTTAACAAAAAGAGATTAATGATCTCTTCTTCCTTATGTTATTAATTTGTTTTATATCATTTCCTGGGAGCTATAGTTATATTAATAACATATTTGTTTTTTTTTTTTTATTTTTNTCACTCTATCTTTTGAGTGCCTCAAGTTCATTTCCTATCTGCCTTGGTGAACTGTTACCTGGAAGAATTTATGACATCAGACATTTTCTCTCCTAGTTGCTTTTGTTTTGGAGCTTAATTTATAGCAGAAGAAAAGCATACTAAAGTGAAATTGGTATTTACTGTCAATTGTTGCTTGATAAACTTTACCATGTTCTCTCTGTCTCCCTCTGTCTCTCTCTCTTTCTCTCCCTCTCTATAACATATATATTATACATATATAATTGTATGTTCTCTCTTTTATCCTTTTCTCTCTATTTCTCTCTATATATTATACATATATGTATAACTATACATATATAATTTCCTTTTAATTTTTTTAAAGAAAAACAAATTATTTTCTTCTTCATTATACATACAAATACAAGTCCCTACTACTTCTCCTCCTACCATTCCCTCAACATACCCTCCCACCTCACCCCTATCCAATGTGGCCCATTGCTTTAAGGAAGATCCAAGGTTTTCCTTTTTGTATCTAGACTGATCAAGGTATCTATTAATGAGAATAGGTTCCCAAAAAAAAACAGTACATGCAGTAGGGATACATCCTGATGCCACTGCCAGTGGCCCCTCAGTCTGCCCCAGCCATGCAACTGTCAACCACTAGGCAAAGAGACTAGATTGGTCCTGTGCTTGTTCCTTCCCAGTCTTGCTGAAATTTTTGAGCTTTTATTAGCTCAGGTAGAATGTTTCAGTGGCTGTAACCATCATGGTCTTGACCTCTTTGCTCATATTCTCATTCCTCCCACTTTTCAACTGGACTTTGGGAGCTCAATCCAGTGCTCTGATGTGGGACTATACCTCTGATTCTATCAGTTGCTGGATGAGGGTTCTATGGTGATTTTTTTAAGATACTTATCAATCTTGCTACAAGACAAGTCAAGATTTGGCCTCCTCTCCTCTATTGCTTAGGGTCTTAGCAAGAGTCATCCTTGTGGAGTCATAGAAATTTCTCTAGAGCCAGGTTTCTTGCTAATCTTATAATGGCTTTGCCAATCAAGATATCTCTTTCCTTGCTCTCATCTGAAACCTTCCTCCTCCACTCTACCATTTCCTCAAGTTATTCTCACCCTCCCCTTCTCCTTTCATCTTTCCCACACACCTTCCATTCTCGCCCTACCACCATGCTCCCAATTTTGTCAGGAAATATTGTCTGTTTCTACTTTCTAGGTAGATCTGTATATGTTTTCCTTAGGGTTCAATTTATTAGATTCTCTAAGATCATGAACTACAGGCTCAATATACTTGCCTTATAGCTAGTGTCCACTTATGAGTAAGTGGACATCTTTTGGGTCTCATTTACCTCAGTGAGGATAATGTTTTCTAATTTCAAACATTTGCATGAAAAATTCAAAATGTCATCATTTTTTACTGCTGACTAGTGTTCCAATGTGCAAATGTGCCACATTTTTTTATGCATTCTTCAGTTGAAGAGCACCTAGGGTTGTTTCCAGATTCTGACTATTACAAATAATTTTGCTATAAATATAGCTGAACAAAGACATATTTAGTATGATTGAGCATCTTTTCAGTATATGCCAAAGAGTAGTATTGCTGGATCTTGGGATAGGCTGATGCCCAATTTTCTGAGAAACCACCATACTGATTTCTAAATGGCTGTACAAGTTTTCATTCTCACTTAAAATGGATGAGTCCTCCGCTTAGTATACATCCTCTCCAGCATAATCTATCATTCATGATTTTGATCTTAGTCATTCTGAAAGATGTTAGATTTTATCACAGAATGATTTTGATTTAAATTTCCTTTATGGATAAAAATATTGAACATTTTCTTAAGTATCTTTTGGCCATTAGAGATTCTTCTGTTGAGAATTCTCTGTTTAGTTCTGTAGCCCAATTTTTTATTGATTTTTACAATTTTGATGCCTAATTTCTTGAGCTCTTTATATATTTGCAGATCAGTCATGTGTTTGATTTGGGGTGGGTGAAGATCTTTTCCCATTCAGTAGGCTGCCTTTTTGTTTTATTGACTGTGTCCTTTGATTTACATAAGCTTTTCAGTTTCAGTTTATTTATTGTTGCTCTTAGTGTCTATACTACTGGGGTTATATTTAGAACATGATCTCCTGTGTCCATGCATTGAAGACCACTTACTTTCTCTTCTATCAAGTTCACTGGTGTCAAATTTAAATTGAGGTTTTTAATCCATTTTGACTTGAGTTTTATGCATGGTGATAGATATGGATCTATTTTCATTCTTCTACAGGTTGACATGCAGTTATGCCAGCACCAAGTGTAGAAGATGATTTTTCCATTGTATAATTTTAGCATCATTGTCAAAAATCAGGTGCTCATAAGTGTGTGTGTATTTATATCCAGGTCTTTGATTTGGTTCCATTTGTCAGTCTTCCTGTTTTTGTGCCAGTTCCTAGCTAGCTTTATTACTATGGCTCTGTAATAGAGCTTGATGTCAGTAATGGTGATCCCTATGGAAATTTCTTTATTGTGCAGAATTGTTTTGGCTTTCCTGAATTTTTGGTTTTGTTTCTTATATGAAATTGTTTATTGTTCATTCAATGTCTGTGAACAATTGTGATGGGAATGTATTGAATCTATAGATTGCTTTTGGTAGGATTGTCATTTTTACTATGTTGATCCTACATATCCAAGAATAAGGGAGATCATTCCATTTTCTTGTGTCTTCTTCAGTTTCTTTTTTTATAAAAGATTTACAGTTTTTGTCAAATAGTTCTTTCATTTCTTTGGTTAGTGTTACAATAAGATATTCTATGTTAGTTGTAGCTATTGTGAAAGGTGATGTTTCTCCAATTTCCCTCTCAGCTTCTTTTTTTTCCATTTTATTTATGTATGTATGTACTTACTATTTTTTTATTGAAAAAAAAAATTCTGCCTCCTCCCCGCCTCCCTTTTCCCTCCCTCTCTGCCCTCTCCTCTCCCCC
>NW_026068246.1:21137-35591 GCF_014885135.2 Alexandromys fortis
AATTTATTTATATAATGGATTACATTGATAAAATTCCATATATTGAACCAGCCCTTCATCTCTGGGATGAAGCTAGGTTAATCGTGATGTATTTTTAAATGTGTTCTTGGATTTGGATTGGCAGTATTTTATTGATTATTTTTGCATTCATGTTCATGAGTGAGATTGGTTTGTAATATTCTTCCTTGGTTGAGTATTTGTGTGGTTTTGGTATCAGGGTAACTGTAACCTCATAAAAAGAGTTTGACATTGTTTCTTCTGATTCTATTATGTAAAAAAATTTGAGGAGAATAGATATTAGCTTTCCTTGGAATTTCTGGTAGAATTCTGTATTGAAACCATCTGGCCCTGGGCTTTTTTTAGTTGAGAGTTTATTGATGACCACTTCTATTTCCTTGCAGTTTGTAGGTCTATTTAAATTGCTTCACTGTCATTAACTTAATTTTTGTATATGCTGTCTATTTATATAATTTCTCACTTCTTTTACATTTTCTAATTTCTGTGGAGTACAGGCTTTTGAAATATGACATAATGATTTTCTGCATTTCCTCGGTGTCTTTTGTTATATCCCCATTTTCCTTTCTGATTTTGTTAATTTGAATGTTTCCTCTCTGCTTTTTGAGACTTTGGATAGGAATTTGTCTATCTTGTTGATTTTCTAGAAGAATCAGCTCTTTGTTTTATTGATTATTTATATTATTTTCTTTGTTTATATTTTACTGATTTTAACCCTCAATTTTATCATTTCTTATCTTCTACTCCTTCTGGGTGAACTTCTTTTTGTTCTAGAATTTTTATGTGTTCTGTTAATTTACAGATTTGAGTTTTCTCCATTTTCTTTATGTGGGCAATTATTGCTATGAACTTTCCTCTTAGCACTGCTTTCATAGTATCCCAAAAGTTTGGATATGTTGGGCCTTCATTTTCATTGAATTCTAGGAAGTCTATAAATTTTTCTTTATTTATTTCTTGACCCAAGATGGGTTCAGTAGTTCACTGTTCAATTTCTTTGAGATTTTAGGTTTTCTGAGAGTAGTATTGTTGTTAAATTCCAACTTCAATCCATGGTGAGCTAATAAGACACAAGGTTTTACTCATTTTTTTTTATCTGTGGAGGCTTGCTTTGCTACTGAATATATGATGAATTTTATAGAAGGTTACATGAGGTGCTGAGAGGAAGGTATATTCTTTTGGGTGTAATCATCTATAGATGTCTGTTAAGTCCATTTGATTTCTGAGATCTTTTTGTTGAAGGAGGGGCTGCTTCTTTGTTCTTGGCCACCCAACTAACTTGGACACAAAATAATCACACAGAAACTGTATTAATTATATCACGTTTGGTCCATTAGTTTTAGCTTCTTATTTGATAACTCTTACATATTAATTTAACCAATTTCTATTAATCTGTATATCAGCAAAAGGTTGTGACCTACCAGAAAATTTTTAGAATGTCTGTCTCCAGCAGCTCCATGAATTCTTTCTGACTCTTTCATCCTCCTCCCATACTATAGGTCAAGCCAGTTCTTTATTTATTAACCAATGAAAGCAAAACATAGAGAGAAGGACCTCCCATGCATCGGTTTGCTCTCTTCTTTCTCTGTTAAGTTTCTGTTTGGTTGGCCTATTCATTGAAGAGAGTGGACTGTTGAAGTCTCCTACTATTATTGTGTGGGGTTTGATGTGCTATTTAAGTTTTAGTAATGCTTATTTTACATATTATATATGGGTGCTCTTGTATTAGGAGCATAGATGCTCAGGATTGAGACTGCTCCTTGATGAGTTGTTCCTGTTATGAGTATAAAGTATCCTTCTCCATTTCTTCTGATTGGTTTTAATTTGATATCTATTTTGTTAGATTGTAGAATAGATACTCACTTATTAAATCTTTGCCCAATGCTTTGCTCTGAGGTAATGTCTGTCTTTGATTTTGAAGTGTTTCTTGTATAGAGTAAAAGATTGGATCCCGGTTTGTATCCATTCTTTTAGCCTGTGTATTTTCATAGGTGAATTGAATCCATTGATATTAAGAGATATTAATGACCAGTGGTTGTTGTTTCCTGTTATTTTTCAGTAGTAGTGTTTGTGTGTTTTTCTTCTTTGGCTTTTGCTGGTAGGGATATCTGTTCCCTGTATTTTTGTTCATGCAGCTAACTTCCTTGGTTTGATATTTTCCTTCTAGTACTTTCTGTATGGCTGGGTTTGTTGATACATATTGTTTAAATCTTGTTTTGTCATGGAACATCTTTTTTTTTTCTATTGATGGTGATTGAAAGCTTTGCTGGTATAGTAGTCTGGGCTTGCATCCATGGTCTGTTAGTGTCTATTGGACATCAGCACCATATCTTCTGACTTTCATGATTTCCATTGAGAAGTTGGGTATAATTCTGTTAGGTCTAACTTTATATGTTACTTGACTTTATGCTTTGCAGCTCTTGGTCTCTTAGTATGCTTTCTTTATTCTGTATGTTTTGCATTTTCATTATTATATGTCAATGGGGTATTTTTGATCCAGTCTATTTGGTGTTCTGTATGCTTCTTGTGTCTTCAAAAGGATATTCTTCTTTAGGATGGGAAAATTTTCTTCTATGATTTTGTTGAATATATTTTCTGTGCCTTTTAGTTGTAGTTCTTCTTCTTCTTCTACCCATATTATTCTTAGGTTTGGTCTTTTCACAGTATCCCAGATTTCCTGAATGTTTTGTGTTAAGAATTTGTTAGATATAATGTTTTCTTTGATCAATGAGTCTATTCCCTTTACAATATCTCCAACATCTGAGATTCTTTCATTTATTTCTTGTGTTCAGTTGTTTATACTTGTCTCTGTAGTTCCTATTCATTTACCCAGATTTTCCATATCCAGAATTCCCTCAGTTTACATTTTCTTTATTGTCTCTATTTCAGTCTTCAAGTTTTGAACTGTTTGCTTCACCTCTTTGATTATTTTTGTTGGTTTTCTTGGATTTCTTTGAGGGATTTATTCATTTCTTCCAATTTTGTTTACTTTTCCTCAATTTCTTTCTATGAGAATAAAACATAAATCAAACATATCATATTTTTATGTTATAATTAAAAATACAACAGTGAGAGGCATACAAAGACATATCTTTTCTAAAATAAGTGATTCTGATTGAGTTAAATATATGTCATATCAGAATTAAAAGGAGCCTAAATTACTTGAAAGAGTTTTCCTCAACTATTCTATATAACAATTGATAGTTCTTTTTTATTTTTTTCTGAATCCATTCAATATAGTTTCATTAAGTTTATCTCTATTTTCCCCTGTATCTCCACAAGGTTTTCTCCTTGAGACAGCCCTACTAACATTATATCCTCTTTGTCATTATCATGCCCTTAAATAAATTGGCCTTACATTTCTCAGAAGCCACTTATGAAAATAAGTTTCTTTCTTATGATATTTGTATTGTTTGAAAACTTACTTTCAGGTTGACTATTCCATTGACTTAACTGATGTACAAGGTGGTTACTGCCACTTATTATTTTTTGCACTATACTATGCAATGACTGAACATCTTGGCACAATAAATATCACAAGAACTTATAGTTATGTTCAGATATGTTAAGTGTAGCGTTCCCAATTGTAGTAACATCTAAAGCTGTTGTTATATTATATGTATGTGTGAATAAATCGTGTTAAATTTTCTTATTGAAAAGTATATAAATAGATAATTAAAATCATTTTTAAAAATCAAAGCATGATATCAATACATCATGTACTTTAATAATTTAACAACTCATATCTTACCATGTAATATACATTTAATAGAGTTTTGAAACAACCTGTTTGACATTTTGCTTATTCAATGGACTCTTGTTAATTTTTAACTTTATTTGCATATAATAGCTTTACTCATAGATATTCATAAGTTTAATTTTTGAGAAAATTCCCTTACTTATGTGTTGTACATCAGTTAGGCTCCTTTATTCATTTGCAGGCAATGGATGATAATCAATACAATCCTGCTGAGTGGGATTACATAAACATAGAAAGAAAAAAAGTTGAATGATTTATCTCTTTTGTGGGTTTGTGGGTATTTTCTTTCAATATTCATTTGGAATTCTAACATGGGTCAAAAAATTAATGAGGATTCATGAAAAGCACCTTTGATGGGAACTGAGACATAAAGAACTAATACAAATAAAATTGTGAACAGAAAAGTATAAACTAAGATCATCATAATAATATCAGAATAAAAGAGAAAAATTATGGATAATAATTAAAAATACAGACTTTATAAAAATGTATATGCAAACATATTACTGCTTAAGACTTTTCAAATACACATATACATGTCAACAAAACAAATCAAAATATAATTATCCTACAGCAGAATAACAATGTCCATAGTAAACACCAGACACCAACAAAAACATCTGGGGGAGGAATTAGGTACTTCTGCCAAAATTGTTTACCAGTCAATTCCTAAGTACCACCAACCATAACAATATATTGATAATATCCTTGGATATTTTCAGTCCTCCAGAACTTGATTATCTATTTTCTGAAGACACCAAGTACTTGACTCATACAACATAGAAAAACAAAGGGGACACAAACTGTAAACTTCATCTTATTGACTAGCATTCCTAATTGTGGAATATCCCATTTACATAACGTGAAAAAAATAAACATAGTCATATTGAGTAATGAATGTGGTGTACTATAATAAGGGCTTGCCTTTCAAAACATGTCTACTTATATAATAGTCTAATAGACATCAAAAGAGTCATCAACAATTTTCTTGTTGGATTTAAATTCATTTTATAGCTTGAAACCCATATCTTGCACCATCATTGGGAATTCTTTTTTTGTTGGAGAGGTTATTACTAAATCAATTTCTTATGACTTATCACTATAGTCATTGATTATGAAACCACTGCACCATCATCAGAGAAGTTTCTGCTTACCACGGATCATGATCAACACATAGACCCAGAAAAAGGTAAGATACAAAGAATAAGAGACACTTTTTTTTTCCTTAAAGAGAATGTGTATACCATATCCCTTCTTTGGAGGAATTCATAAAGAGAAGAAGAGTCATAGTGGGAAATCTCTGACTATAAGTAAACAGTACTGGCTTCTACAAAACATCTACACTTATGAACTTACAGTGGTTGTGACAATTAAAAAAAAAATATGTTGAAGACCAAGGCAGGCAAACTCCAGTATAGAGAAGGCAGTTGGTAATGAAGTTCTACCCTACCTTCAAAGCTATTGGCAATTTATCGCTTCTGGGAAAAGCAGATGTCTTAGGATTTCTATTGGTGGGATGAAACATCATTTCTATGGTAACTCTTATGAAGGAAAATAATTAATTAGGGATGACTTGTTTACATCGTAGTCATTTCTCATCATAGTAAGAAGCATGACAGGAAGCAAGGTTCCAAGCTGGCCAACATGGTACTGGACAGATAGCTGAGATTTCTATACCTGGACCCTCAGACAGCATGAAGAGGATAGGATTGGTTTGAGCTTATGAAACCTAAAGTGCAATATCAGGGAAATACTTTCTCAAAACAAGGCCAAACTTATTCCAACAAGGTCACACCTATAATAATGTCATTCCTTATATAGGGACCATTTTTATTCAAAGGAAAATGGAAGAGTAATTTTCTTATAAGTGATAACACAAATTGGCCTTAATGTAAGAAAAGGCCAAAACCTTGTGTGAGAAGAGAAGTGAAGATCTGTGAAGAATTGAAGGAGGAATCCTGAACATGTTAAGGGCAGATATTGACATTTGATAAAAATAAAAGACCTTATTCTTATTTATAACTTGATTTTAAAATTGCTGAGAAGAGCTTTAGGTATTAAGGTGTCTTTAAATTTTTATTTTAGATTGAAGCAAAGTTAAAGGCACCTTCACAAAGTTTAAGCATACACTGACAGAAACAAAGAGGAGCCAATACTGTATCTTTCCACAATTTACCCAAATTTATTAATTAATATTAAACACAAAATGCACATTGCATCTAATGACAGCAATTTCATAGATGTTTCTACTTTACCTAACAGCTCTGGTCTATATGGATATAGTTTTCTTTTTTCATATACTAGTTGTTACTCATTTCACTATAAATATTAAATCTACATTAGTCATCTATAACTATATTATTGAATATATATATATAATATATAAAATCTATATTTTTTATTTTTAATTATGGAGTTACAAATAGTTTAATATGAAATAACAAGTTTAAGAGTCCTGAGAAGACAAAGCTGGGAATATTATATGGATGTAATAGTCTCTTTGCCGATGAGGTAATTAAGCTAACCGAGCTAGCATAGCTCCTGCTCTAAGGTTATGGTGTTGGGACACAGGTGTTAGAAGGGAGCTGCAGAGTTAAATTCAGCTATAAATGTGAAAATGTAAGAAAAAAATATAGAGAAAAAAGCAACTGGATAAACTGAAGGTCTATATGGGTAACAGGAGAATGGATGAATAACAATTCTAGTAGGGCACATCAATACAAGAGTATTAATTGCTATTATGAGGTTAGGATTCTGCCTCTTTATGAATTTCAGGTTAAAAAATGGCCATTCATGTTTTATAAGTGAATATACCTATGTGTTCTTGCAGACTGAGTTATTGCAGAACTGAAAAGTTTGGGGGTACTTTTTCAACATCTGGGAAAAATCACTTATCAGTCTGAACTAGATGATTATCCCTCAAAGTTCAGAGTCATTTTCCATTTTTAAAATGTTATCTAAAGTTGCTTATAATTTGGGATTTACCAAAGCAAGTAAAGTCAGAAACACACACACACACACACACACACACACACACCAAAGGATGCTCTATCATACCAAAAGATCATAGTAGCATTATTCACAATAACCAGAACCTTAACAAAACCTAAATTTCCCACTATTGAAGAATTGATAAAGAGAATAGATAAAGGGAATTTACACAATGGGGTATTACTCAAATGTAAAAATAATGACATCATGAGATTTGAAGGTAAATGGTTCAAAGTGGAAAAGAAACATCTGATTTAGGTAACCCAAACTCAGAAAGACAAGCACTGTATGTACTGACCCAGAAGCATATAGTAGATGTAATTTAAAGCATAAAAGAAAAGATTCCACAGTTCAAGTGAACCTAGGTATCTAGGAGAACCATAAAAGAAATACATACATTGCCCTGGCAAGGGGAAATAGATGAAATCTTTTGTATAAATTGGGGAAGAAGTGGATACAATAAAGGGAAAGGGATGGTAGATAAAAACATGAGAGAATGTCGATGTTTGAAGGGAACAGGTTGGAATTGGAGAGTAACAGAGAAGAGATCTTGACAGGGAGAATAACTATGGGGTTATGGAGAAGCCTAGTGCTAGGGAAATTACAAATAAATCCACAAGGATATCCCAGGCTACGGCTCCAATTAACAATGGAGACAGGGCCTGAATGGGCTTTCCCCTGTAATCAGATTGGGGAATACCCCAACTATTATCATAGAGCTTTTCTCTTGTACCTGAGGGAACCAAATGCAGAGTTCCAAAACCAAATACCAGGCCAAGCTCTGGATGTCCAACTGAGAAAATATATGAGCAAGGGAAGTCAAGATTATGATGGAGAAATCTACAGATACAACTGAACCAAGCTTGTGGAAACTCGGGAACTCTAGACAGACAACTGTGAAGCCTCTTTGAGACAGAGGTGAAGTTTGACTCTTTAATGGACCCCTGGCAGTAGGACAAGAACATATTCGTGGCACAAGAGCTTGCTTATTGTTGCCCATTCCCTATGATGGGATGCCATGTTCAGACTTAATACAGGGGGAAGGTGTGTGGTTCTGCCCCAACTTAGTATTATACTTTGTTGACTCCCCATGGGAGCTCTTACTCATTGGGAGGAATAGATGGGGACTGGGCTGGAGGCGGGAGGGGAGGATGGTCAGGAGGAAGGGTGCAAGTGAAAACTATGGTTGGAAAGTAAAATAAAATTTTAAAAAAAATTAAAAAATACAAGCTCCTAAAAAAAGACAACATTTACTGGTCCATATTCTAAAACAATGTTATGCACTTTACTGCCATATAATTTTATTACATAATAATAAATAGTGTAGCTCAAATATTAATTTATATATTAGTAGATTATCCTAGAAGTCATAATATTCATAGGTACCGAAACCATACTGTGCTGGTTTAATTGTAAATGTCTCCCACAGTCTCAGATGTTTGAATACTTGGTTCCCAATTGTAGATATTATTTGGATACATTTAGGAGATGGGGACATTTTGATAGCTTGAAATAAGATGGCCACCAGAGACTCATAGATTTGAATACAGGTTCACAAGGGAGTGCCAATATTTAGAGGGAATAGGTACATCTACTCATAGTTTGGGAACACTCAGGTATAAATTCATTTTTGTTGCTGTTTACCAATTGTAATTTTGCTACTGAGAATGATGTCTCAGTTACTAAGACAATCAGAAATATGTATTTTCTGATATTTGCAATGTACAGATGGAGAACCTCTGGATTAGAATGTGTGACTTTGTTGGATGAAATATGGCACTGGACATTGAGGCAAAAGCCACTCCAAGCTTAAAATTTCTCTCTTCCTGATGCCTTTGGATCAAGATACAGAATTCTTATTGATTTCTCCAACAACTTTTCCACATGTATTCCTGCATGATTTGCACCATTACCACATTATATTAAATCCCTAAAACTATAAGCAAACCCCAAGTAAATGCCTTGATTTATATGAGTTACCATGGTTGTAATGTCTCTTCATAGCAAGAGAACACTGACAAAAGGCAGAAGTTTGTATCAAGAAGTGGGGTATTGTTATGACAGACAGACTTGAACATGTTTATTGTCAGAGTGTAGATTTAGTGATATTGGATTAAAAAAGCACTTGAATGCTTCAACTGATGTTTAGTGAGGCTTATAGTAGCAGCATGGAAGACAGTTGTGCTGAAAACAAGGTAGATTATAAATAACTGGCTTAAGATGTTTCAGAGAAGCTAATAAATTACCCAGAGATAACCTAGAGACTGGTTTTTGTGATATTTTGGCAGAGAATATGGCTGCCTTCTGCTAATGTCCAGATAATTGACCTGAGGCTAAAATGCATACGTTTAGATTAATGGCTTTTGAAGAGAAAACTTGAAGGCAGCAGAATGTTGACACTGTCTTCTGAATATTAGTGTCCATTCATATGTGATCTATAACGAGAAGGAGCAAGACGAGCCTGGTAAAATGCAACATGTACAATTTGAGAAAAAAAGGAGTAGTAAGCAGTATAATGGAGTTCATTCCTGTGCTATATGAAACAAAAAATAAACAATAGCCTATGCTACGTGGAATAAAGGGAGTGGTGACTTCAGTGAAAGACTCCACCCAATGTAGCTTCCAACTGGCTAAAAGAAATGAAAGGCAAGCTTAAGAATTGAAGGAGTCAGGGTTCCCTGCCCTGTGTGAAGTCCAAGGTCCTCCCCTCTCCATTCAGGTCTAGGAAGGTGAGCATCCAAACAGGATAGGCTCCCACAAAGCCAGTACATGCAGTAGGATCAAAACCCAGTGCCATTGTCCTTGACTTCTCAGCAGCCCTCATTGTCTGCCAAGTGCAGAGAGTCTGTTTTTATCCCAT
Organism: Alexandromys fortis; assembly: GCF_014885135.2. Classification (NCBI taxonomy): domain Eukaryota; kingdom Metazoa; phylum Chordata; class Mammalia; order Rodentia; family Cricetidae; genus Alexandromys; species Alexandromys fortis. Next base: position 30,761 of record NW_026068246.1, read on the forward strand.
GTTTTTTCAGTCCCAGTCCAGCTGGCCTTGGTGACCTCCCAATAGATCAGCCCCACTGTCTTTGGACTAGAGGAGGAGGAAGAAGGGAGTGGGGGTGGGGAGTGGGGGGAGGAGGTGGAAAATTTTAATAAAAAAAAGAATTGAAAGAAACCATGTTTTTAAGTGGGGTTAAAGATAACCTTGAGTTTCAAAATAGACTTTGAACTTTGGACTTTTAAACAGTATAGAGACTGTGATAGACTATGGGAACATTTGAAGTTGAACTAACTGCATTTGCACTACAATATGACAAGTCTGTAGGGGTCATAGATTTGAATGTAAACTAAAGATAAGAATGCTGGGGAAGGTTGTCATCATCAAGGTTTAAAAAAATCTCATTTCTTTCTCAGTGATCTTTCTATCTCACTTTATTCTCTCTGTTATATGCTTGCATTCAAGATGTGAGCTCTTATTTTTTCTTTAACTCAAATTTTCCTATCATACTTACTGTTTGCTGGCATACTTCCCGGTAATAATGGACCATTCTACCATAAGCCAAATTAAAACTTTCCTTCCATAAATTTTCTGGTCATGATATTTTATCAAAACAATAAAAGAAATAACTAATTTAGAAGTTCTTAGGTATTGCTATACCAGGCCTGATCATGTTTGGTTATCTGTCTTTTGTTTTGTTTGTTTTGGGGATTTTTGTTTTGTTTTTATATTTTGTTTTTGTCCCTGTTGTTTTAGGATTATTGAAGATTTGAAGACTGTGCATTTGAAAAGCAGTTGAATTTTTTAAACAGAGTTTAATTATCCATCTATGTAGGAGCTTAGGTGACAGAGCTGAGAGTAATGAAGGTGATGGAAGCCCACTTAAAAGATTTCATAGAAAAAAAAAAGTACAAGGAACTAGGTTACAGATCATTCATGTAATATTTTGCCAAGACATTTACTTATTTCTACTTTTATCATAAGAAGTTTTTCAAGATTAAATTTAAAAGTTCTGAACTAGTATCTTTGCTGTATGATATAGATCCTCCAGAAGATTTTAAGACACACTAATATTAACTCTGTCATATGTTTATTAGTAATCACGTTTTTGAGATCTAAGTAGTAGAAGAGAAAATGGGTCAGAAAGAAATACAAAATGTCTAGTTTGAAAAGAAAAAAAAAAAAGTACCAGAAAGCATAACATTGCTGACAAGTTCTGTTTTGAAAAAAGATAAGGATTAAGAAGAGCGTGTTTTTATTCATTTTAACAGAGGGAAGGGAACCGATAGGACAGAAGCCCACTAAGCTAAACTTCTAATTAGTGACAGGAAATGATAAGAAATTATATTCTTCTAGATAGCAACAAAAACCTAAGCTGCAACAAAAGTAATTTAGGAGGGGCTAAAGGTTGTAGTTTGAATAATAATGCCACATATATTGGGATGCTTAGTCATCTAATTTGAAAAGAATTAGAAAAAGTAACATATGTTGAAGAAAGTGTGTTACTGATGGGGTGGCTTTGAGATTTCAAAAAACCACATTAGGTTCAGTCTCTCTGCTTGCTTATCACGAAGTATCTCTTTACTAGATCACCTGCACCGTATCTGCCTTGCCACCCACCATGCTTCCCATCATATTGAGAATTTACAAAACTTTTGAAACTGTAACCAATCTCCATATTAAATAATTTCTTTTGTGAATTTCTGTAGATGTGCTGTTTCTTCAGAACAAGACTTCAACCATCTATGATTCCACCTTGTGAAAGGGATATAAAGAAAAGCATAAGCAGTGAAGGAAATAACCAAAAACAAAAGTCTGATGAAAATGTATTTGAATGAGTGGAATTACTTCCAGCCCCCAAAACAGCAGAACTTATTAACTTTGGTCCAGTTTTAGAATCAAGGAAAGAAGAGAGTGGTTGTAGATGCTCCCATCTTTCTTAATGAAAACTGCTCATTCCAGGTATGTGTTAGGAGTACCCCTGAATGGAAATGCTCTTTTTATTCCATAAAGAATCAGGCTGTCATTTAAACGTTTTATCTTCTTAGGTTCTGGCCACCATAGAACCTTCATCTGGTGATGGATGGAGATAGAGACAGAGACCCACACTGGAGCACCGGACTGAGTTCCCACGGTCCCAATGAGGAGCAGAAGGAGGGAGAACATGAGCTAGGAAGTCAGGACCACGAGGGGTGCACCCACCCACTGAGACAGTGGGGCTGATCTATTGGGAGCTCACCAAGGCCAGCTGGACTGTGACTGAAAAAGCATGGGATAAAACCGGACTCTCTGAACATGGCGAACAATGAGGGCTGATGAGAAGCCAAGGACCATGGCACGGGGTTTTGATCCTACTTCATGTTCTGGCTTTGTGGGAGCCTAGCCAGTTTGGATGTTCACCTTCCTACATATGGACGGAGGGGGAGGACCTTGGACTTTCCACAGGGCAGGGAACCCTGACTGCTCTTTGGACTGGAGAGAGAGGGGAGGAGGGGGAGGGAAATGGGAGGCTGGGAGGAGGCGGAAACTTTTATTTTTCTTTTTCTCAATAAAAAATTAAAAAAAAGAAAAACATTTTATCTTCTTGACAACTAAATTTAACTCCATTACTAAGTAATGTTTTTTTTTTTTTTTTCCTAAACAGTAACTAAGACTGTTATGGTAAAGTTCAATATGATAGCTGAATTTGGTGCTATCTTCCATGTGCTGTTGGCCCTATAGTTGTAAAGAGTACATGACTAAGGGGTTGTGAAATCCTCCTCTGAGATTACAGAATGCCATAGTTGAAGCACAATATGTGGCTTTTTCTAATATCCTTAGCGTCAGTTATACTAAAAATATTCTTTATTTTCACCAGTTTCCAGTGTTTAATGTCTGTGCATAAATGTGAGGGGTAATTAACATATAAGCATGTAAAAATATTTTGGCTTATACTTTTCTAGATTCAGGATGCAGTTGGACTGCTCCATTACTATAATCATGGGATAGTGTTGGTTGTCACAGTGGGAGCATATGGTAGGGAAGAGTTTCTTTTATGACAGTGTTCAGGAAGCAAAGAAAAAGAAGGAGCCAGGTCATAGTGTCTAGTTGAAGAACAAACATACACCAGTTCTCCACATACCCCTAATTCTTGATGGTTGTATGACTTCTATGCCAAGAATGAAGCCCTCATTACATGAGCATTTAAGAGGGTCACCAGATTCAAGTTACAGAATATATATATTTTTCTATTATTGTGCTTTATATTCATGAGGAAAGGTTTACCATCCTAAAGTGTCAAACAATATAATGTAAGATTATACAGAATTAAGTTTGACCTATTCCATTAAATTCATGTCTAAATATATAATTTAAATGTTTATTCAAACACACATAGAATAAAGATGTTCACAAGAGTATGGCAATGATAATATAATAGGTAGCTACTCTATATCACATTAAATAAATAATTTGTAGTATAAAGTATAGGGCCGTCCCTGCTGCTGGGGTTCATTTTGAAGACAGTTTCGGGCCAGCCAGCATTTCCTGCTTGTTCCTGTGCTTCCTCTGCCCTGCCTGGTAATTAGCTATAGGGCATTGTTGACTCCACCTTGGGTGTGGTAATTTCCCACCTGCCTGAGGGGTATTTCATTGTGCAGCAGCTAGGTGTTTAAGGTTTTCCCTAAATTTGAATAAATGGTATTCCACTGATCTCCTTTTGAATGACCCAGGTCTCTTGTGTGTTCTTTTGATCTCCAGGCCCTTGCCTGGCTCACATACGGTACAGTGGCATGCGAACTGTACCGAGAGATAATGCAGGTGTTCCAAAATAGAAACACAGAAAACAATCCAAAGAATCCATGAAACAAAGAGCTGGTTCTTTTAGAAGAATCAACAAGATTGATAAACCCCTATCCAAATTAATCAAAAGGAAGAGAGAGAACACTCTGATTAACAAGATCAGAAATGAAAAGGGGGACATAACAACAGACACTGAGGAAATTCAGAGAATCATTAGGTCTTACTACAAAAGGCTATACATCACAAAATTGGAAAATGTAAAATAAATGGACATTTTTAAAATAAATATCATATACCAAAATTAAATCAAGACCAGGTGAACAATTTAAATAGACCTATAAGTCGTGAGGAAATAGAAGCTGTCATCAAAAACCTCCCAACCAAAAAAAAAAAGCCCAGGGCCAGATGGTTTTAGTGCAGAATTCTACCAGATCTTCCAAGAAGAGCTAATACCTATGCTCTTCAATGTGTTCCACATAATAGAAACAGAAGAGTCATTGCCAAACTCCATTTATGAAGCTACAGTTACCCTGATACTAAAACCACACAAAGACTCAACCAAGAAAGAGAATTATAGACCAATTTCACTCATGAACATCGATGTAAAAATTCTCAATAAAATACTGGCAAACTGAATCCAAGAACACATCCAAAAAAATCATCCATTTTGATCAAGTAGGCTTCATCCTAGAGATGCAGGGCTGGTTCAACATACGAAAATCTATCAATGTAATCCATCATATAAATAAACTGAAAGAAAAAAACCATATGATCATTTCATTAGATGCTGAAAAAGCATTTGACAAAATTTAACACCCCTTTATGATATCATATTTAAATATAATAAAATCAGCAGCATTATTTATAATAGCCAGAACCTGGAAACAACCTAGATGCCCCTGAATGGAAGAATGGATAAAGAAACTGTGACATATCTACACATTAGAGTACTACTCAGCGGTAAAAAAATAATGACATCTTGAATTTTGCATGCACATGAATGGAAATAGAAAACATTATCCTGAGTGAGATAACCCAGACCCAAAAATATGAATGTGGTATGTACTCACTCATTAGT
>NW_026068246.1:38738-41980 GCF_014885135.2 Alexandromys fortis
TTGTGTGGCAGCTAGGTATTTAAAGTTTTTCATAAATTTGAATAAACACCATTTGGTTGATCTCCTTTTGAATGACCCAGGTCTCTTGTGTGTTCTTTCAATCACCAGGTCCTTGCCCGGCTTGCCTATGGTACAGTGGTGCAGGTGTTAGAATAAAGAATTTTGAAAATTATTTAAATATAAAAAGAAAGAGTTGGCCTATGATATACTAAACATATTTTAAAAGGTATTATTTTAATCTTTACATAACATTTTTATTAATAATTTAAAAATTTTATTCTGTTTTGTCATAATTATTCCAACAATCTGACTCCCCCTAGAGCTGCCCTGGCATCCTTACCTACCTACATTCACTTACTCTGAGACACTCCCTGTCTTTATCTTTGTCTTTGTCTCTGTCTCTCTTGAAACCAAACAAACCCAATTTGCACTGTCTGACTACCCCTGTCCTTGGGGGCTGTTTTGGTGTATTGTTGTTATCTCCCAGCACCAATCAAATGACAATAGCTACTCAGCTAGTGGTGGAACTTCATAACCAGTTATCTTTATCTATGCTAAGATTTGTGTCTGACTTGAACTTTTGCAGGAATTGTGAATCTTGGCACAGTCATGATGAGTTCATAAGTGCATCTGCCAGGTTCTGTGTGGAAAACACGATTTCCTTGAAGTTATCTACTACCTCTGTGTCTTACAATTTTTCTGATATTTCTGCTGCATTGTTAACCAAATCTTAAGAGGAATGGTAAAATGTAGAAATCTCATTTAGTGCTGTACACTCTGGAGATACTGAGCAGACCAAACAATTGTTCTTTTCTATATTTGTTTGTCGTGTATTGCATGAAGAAACTTCTTTGAAGAGTGTCAAGAAGCACACTCAATCAAGGTATATAAATAAGTAATAAATAACCAAATTTTATTATGTTAAGTGGCAGGCTACTAGTAGTACATTAACCCCTATAGACCAATAACTATCTAGCCATAAATCCTTTGCGTTGCTGCCAATGTCAAGTATGGATTCTATCTCATGAAATGGGCCTTAAAATCAATATAAAAAGTGTTTTGTTACTTTCATAACATTCATGCCACTATTGAGTCATGAGGTATGTATATCTTATCATTCCCTTTATTATTGTAGCTTATGGGCTTTATATCTAGGTGAGATGGATGATTAAGGCCATGCAAAGCAACACAGCAGGAAAAAAAGTTCAAAAAACAGGCAAAGGGAGTGAAGAAAGTTCAGAGGAGAGAGTGGGTTTCCAACTTAGTCACATAACCTCTGACCTTCAATTGGATAGATTCTGTTTTATATCAACTCTGTTACCCTTTGCCTTTTTATAGGTGAGTTGAGTCGATTTATATTAAGGGATATAAATGACCAGTGACTTCTATCTTCTGTTAATTTAATTTCCATTGTTAGTGATGTTAATTTGTGTGTTTTTACCTTCTTTGAAATTTGCTGCTGTGAGATCATCAATTGTCTCTGTTCTTTGTTGAGTTGGAATTTTCCATTCTTCTAGTACTTTGTGGAGGGTCAGGTTTGTGCCTAGGTATTGGTTAAATCTGATATTGCCGTGGAATATCTCATTTTGTCCTTTCTGATGATTAAAAGTATTGCCGGGTATAGTAGTCTGGTTTGGCATCCATGGTCTCTTTAAGTCTTTATAACATTTGACCAGGTGTTTATTGTCTCCAGTGAGAAGTCAGGTATAATTGTGATAGGTCTGTCTTTGTTTGTTACTTGGCCATTTTCCTTTGCAGCTCTTAATATTCTTTCTTTATTCTTTATGTTTAGTGTTTTGATTATTATGGGTAAGGGGACTTTTTTTTTTTTTGATCCAGTCTCGTGTTCCATATATTTTTTGTATCTTTATAAGCATATCTTTCTTTTGGTTGGGAATGTTTTCTTCTATGATTTTGTTAAATATATTTTCTGTGCTTTTGAGTTGAACTTACTCTACTTTTTCAATACCTATTCTTAGATTTGATCTTTTCATGGTGTCCCATATTTCCTGGATATTTTGTGTTAATCTCTTGTTAGATTTAATGTTTTCTTTGACAAATGAGTTTATTTCTGCTAGTGTATATTCAGCACTTGAAATTCTCTCCTCCATCTTTTGTTTTCTTCTGTTTATTCTTGATTTGTAATCCCTATTTTTTCCTTATGATTTCTGTTTCTATAATTCCCTGAGCTTATTTTTTTTTATTGTCTCTATTTCAATTTTCAAATTTTGAATGGTTTCTTTCATGTGTTTGTTTGTTTTTCTTGGTTTTCTTTAAGGGATTTGTTGATGTCTTCCAATGTTTTTATTAGTCTTTTTCTCCATCTCTGATGTGGGAGTGTTTAAAAGAATACAGTTTGTGTGTTGTTATTTCTGGCATGAGCTAGCAGGCGGCCGGGGTGCTGGGGACGCAGCCCTGCAGCTCTTATTTCAACAGATGGCTGCCCAACATGAGGATAACTGAATCCACAAAAAACCTGAGAAAGCTTGGGAAAGAGTAAAGCATGTTTGTTTCCTTGGTAGCAACAATTTTTCCGGTCTACTCTGCTTGCTAGAGGCAAGGAAGCACTCTCATCTAAGAGAGGCTTCCTGACTCAGCTTTAGCTGCAAAACCCTGCAGCTCATTAAGAGGTCCTGCCACGAAACACTTAAACGGTGTTGACAAAAAGCTGAACGCATGCTTTTCGGTTTTCAGCTGTAGCAGGAAAAAAGCTGTGCCGTTTAAAAATGCTGGCTTTCTGGGCTGTCCTGCCATGGCAAACTATGACTCTTTTACGCAGGCGGTTCATGCGGTTTGCAAGCACAGACTGCTGAAGCTCACTTGCTGGCAGGGAACTTGAAATGCCATAGAGTTGTGGCAGTAAACATGGCTACAGCCAGTACCTCAGCCATGAGGCTGGAAAACTGAGGAATGGACTGGATCTAGCTGGCAAGGCCAGAGCTTTAATCCTACCCATATTGCTCACTAAATTAAAGACCCATGTGGTCAGAAAAAAGAGAGATATACAGTAAAGAGAGATTCAAAGATAAAGAAAATGTTTAAATGATTTACAGTGTGTTAAAAATATATGCAAGCTAAAAGTTCTTAAAAGTAAAAATAAGGAAGAAAGAGAGTAATTGGGTATGGTAGTACACACCTTTAATCCCAACACTTGGGAGGCAGAGGGAGATTGACCTCTGTGACTTCAAGGTGTAGTAGCACACACCTTTAATCCCGAATGCCTGTGAGGCAGAGACAAGGGG
>NW_026068246.1:48418-53634 GCF_014885135.2 Alexandromys fortis
GCTTGCCCTGATAGGTTAAAACTAGGTGGGAGGAGTAAACAGGAGGAAGAGGAAGTGAGGTAAGACTCCTGAGACAGACGCGAGATAGCTCTGCTCTCAGAGACACACGCGATGAAGCTCCGACTCAGGATGGACGTAGGCTAGAATCTTCCCGGTAAGTGCACCTTGGGGTGCTTACACACATTATTAGAAATGTGCTAGTCCAGGTGCGAGAGTTAGCTCGGAAGAGGCTAGATATAATGGGCAATCAGTGTTTAAAAGAATACAATTTGTGTGTTGTTATTTTGGGCATGAGCTAACAGGCGGCCAGGGTGCTGGGGACGCAGCCCCGCCGCTCCTCTTTCAACACATCTCTTTGAGGGAGATTCTCATTTACTCTTTAAGGGCCTCAAACATTCTCCTGAGTTCATTTTTTAGGACATTTTCTTCTGCATTACCTATATTTGGTTCTTCAAGTCTTGCTGTTATAGTGTTACTACATTTTACTGGTATTGTTTTTCTCTTTGTGGTGTTGCATATTTTCTTACTTTTCTACCCACTTTTCTTCTAATTGGTGTAGTTGGGGCTGTCTTGATTCTGCTGATCAATCTGCTAGGAGCCAGTGGATCCAAGGCTCAGATGTCTGTTCCATATGGTGCAGTCAGTGCCATGGTTCCAGTTACCCTGTTGGTTATTCCTTGTATCTGGAGGTCATCCTGCATTCCCTATGTTTGCTCCACTCCATTGTATTCACTCTCTTAGGCCTCCTCTGTCCTGTGTTTCTGTCTCAGACTGGTTTGTCTCAATATTCCTGGCAGAGACATTTCATTGTACAGGCTGCTAAGCTAAACCAACATATATACCGTACAGGTATCTTGACTTCAAAATTTGGTTCTAAAGATATGTTGCTTTGCAAAAGAGATTCTGCTTTTGCATCCACAAAGGATGAGAATTTATAGATAATTTCCAGGGTAATGTGGTATAATGGAATGGACCAAGACCCTTTGTAAGGTCTCTTTGAACACCCTAATATTTCACAAATAAAAAAAAGGAGGAAGCAGTTTTAAAAGAACAACATACAACTTTCTAAATATTGTTTATAAATATTTGTTTACATTTAAGGGGGACTATGATATACAGATGAATATATTGCATTGGTATGGATCTTGTTTTATTGGGGTTATCTGACACAAATTTAAGGTCTATATATATATATATCACATTGTATATATTATATATAGTACAATTTGAAAATGTAGGTTAATAGATACTTATCTATAATATTCAAGATTTTAATCATGTTAGTTATGTATGGAGATATATTTCAGAAGAATATTTATTCTTTAAACATGTCAAAGTCTTACAGAATATGGCATTTAAATTTTTATGAAATTAGGAATTTTCTAAGACACATCAGCTACTGGCAGTACCAATCTACTTCAAGAGGATAGTGGACATCAAAGATGCTCCTTATTGAGTTTATTCATCATTTGAGCAAGAAACTGATTTTGCCTGGACTACTTGATATTTTGCTGTATGAACTGGACATGTAAGACCCACAGAAAAATGCCTACTAAACTTCCTACCTTAAGTGTCTTCCAGATATTCTGCAGAACACAGAAGAAAATGACTGAAAATTGTCAATATAGATAGAACTGTCTTTAAAATTTCCTTTCATGGAAATGTCTGACAGATCATATTAGCCTGCATGCTGAAAATGGGTACACCAATATTACAGAAGAACTTTGGGTGACTCTTCAAGTAGCAAGATGTCTCTGTCAACTCTACGGTTTTGGAAGCTGCTACAATGCACTTCCTGTTTACTTAGGTCATATTACATCTTTCTAGTTTCTTTTATGGAGTTGAAGAAAGAAAGCTATTTTTATAAAAGACAGAGTAGATATAATAATTTCAACTCACAAAGAAGAAAGAAGAAATAGAAAGAAATAGAATAGAAAGAAGAAAGAAGATAATATTTGCTGTTCTGCCAATGGTCTTGCTTGCTCCCTGTATAGATTTTTCAGTTGTGCTGGTTTAATAAAAAACTGATTGGCCAGTAGCCAAACATGAAGTATAGGCAGAGAAACCAGAAAAGAAGAATTCTGCGAAGTGGTAAGGTTTGATCTGCTGTCATTACCCAGACACAGAGGAAAAAAAAAAAAGAGAGAGAGAATACCTCACTGATAAAAGGTACAAAGCCACATGGCTAGTACAGACAAGAATTATGGGTGAATGAATGATTTAAGAGTTAGTTAATAAGAAAGCCTGAGCTAATAGGGAAACCAGTTTATAATTAATGTTGGCCTTTGTATGTTTCTTTGGGATCAAATGACTGTGGGATCAGGTGGGACATAAACCTCTATAGACAGATTTCTTAATTTGTTAAATGTAAATGGTAACTATAATTATTGCTTTATAACTGTTTTCTATTTAATATTGCTATGTTAAAGTTAAAACCTTCTTTTTATGAAGACAGAAAAGGGGATGTAATGTGGGATTTGTCTATGCATGATATGAAAAAGACTTATTACCATTGCTTTAAGAAGAAGCTACAGGGCGCAATGTAGCCAGATGAGAAATCTGATACATAGAGATATTAGATAGGGTGAGAAAGATGCCATGTAGCTGCTGAAGGAGACAAAAACTGGATAAATTTAGTAGTAAACCATGAGCCTAGGAGTAATGCAGAGATAAAAGAAATGGTTAATTAATATGTAAGAGCTAGCTAGAAATACACTTAGGCTATTGGCCAAACATTATTGTCATTAATATAGTTTCTGTGTGATTATTTCCGGTCTGGGTGGAAAAGAAATGAATGAGCAGTCTCTGTCTACATAACATAATTATATTAAATTGGATGGAAAAAGGAAATTTGAAGATAATAAATGGATCTATAAATTATTATACTGAGTTAGGTAACAGAGACTCAGACAAATTTACATGATTTCTTCTGCTTTAGAATGCTAACTACAAGTTTTTAGATATCAATATATAATTTAAAATAATTGCAGACACTAGGAAAGTTAAAAGATTCCAAGTTATGCTCTAAAATGTTATTATAATAAATGCTACATTTGTTTATGTGGAACATTTGTTTTAATGGTGCCAAGATATGTTAGATTTTTCTTTGTATTTGTATACATTTGTAAAGTTATGATTCTTTGTCTAAAACACTATGATCTAATAAAGAACTGACTGGCCAAGAATGAGTCAAGAGAAAGGAGACAAAGGGTTGTCAGGCAGCAAGAATAAATAGGAATGTCAATCTGGAAGTAGAAAGAAAGAAGAAAAGAAAAAGAAAAAAAGAAGTGATAAAAGAAGAGATCAGCCACACAGACATATAACCAGCCAAAGAGTAAGGGTTCAAGTAAGATATGTGGCGGTAAGAGAAGGAAAAAAAAATTCCATAGACAAAGGGTATCTGTGGTAAGAAAAGAAAAGCTGGCTAGAAATACGCCAAAATTGTCAGATATTTAAAAGTAAAAATGACTCCATGTACGATTTAATTGGTAGATGGGTGATGGCCCCCTTAAAGAGAACAGAATAAAAATTAATCAATAACATTTTGGCATTTCTACATGGGGCTAGACTAAAAACAAATCTAAGTACAAAGATGAGATATGGTACAGAGAGGGTATAATTAGAACTTACTTATTATGAGGTGGTAAAGCAAGAAATGATTGGAAAAGCCATACAAGGAGAGCAGTACAGAGGTGATGGAGGCTTACTTGGAGATGATAAATGGAGGGCAGCAGACAGGTGTGATACCGATGATGGAAGGAGGACAGGAGAGAGAGAAGGAGGAGGAGAGATAAACAACACTATGGATATTATAAAAAATAGAAATTTAAGGTATTTTATTTTAATTTAAAATTACAAAACACACACATATGAAATTATGCCATGAGGGGGATGACAATATTTCCATGAATACCATATAGTACATAGGAGTAATCAAACAGCCAGCTATAAAAAAATCTCATTTTTGAATTGTTGATCAAAAAATTCCAAAAAAAGCTTCTTTCCAAAATTAATATGCACTATTTTTCTTGCCTTTGGTTTTCTCCCAGGAAAATGAAAGTAAGGTGCTATTGGGAAAAAACCCTCAAACATAAGACACAGGACTTGAATTAAAGCTGGATCTCTACTGGGAGTCTCCTTGCTAAGGACTAGCACCCATACTATTAAATAAAATATACAGGTTGCCATGGGTGAAATGCAGCCACTAGTCTATTTTTCAGATATAATGCCTCAAGCCACAGCAATGCTAACAATGAACAAAAGTCTATAAGTTTCAGAAGTGGTACTTTTATCCTGGTAGTAACTAAAAGCCAAATAGTTGTACTTAATTTTAACTCAGTATGAAAGAATTCATACTTGTCTATGCAATTTTAACCAACTACCTGGCTGAGGGAAATTATACTTGTGTCAATTCCCTAAACCAGTATGATTTCTAACTTTACCATCAACTCTGTTTTTGTAACCACAGATAAGTAGAGCTCTCATCTGTAATCAAATTAGGTTCTTTGTGCAAGAGATGTACATTGCAACAGAAAATGCCATACCTTATCATAATGTAGAGCAGAGACCTATTTAAATGGGGATCAGAAAAAAATGAAATGTAAACAAAAAAGACCAAAGGAGCCAGATAACCAGGATATGTTTTGAGAGGTAACTGCTTTTAAACTAGAAAATGCATAAATTGGACAGGGGTAAGAGAAAAGAGGTGGCATTTGGTTTACAGAAACTTCTCAGTTTTAGGAGGTTCCATCTATTTATTGTGGCTTTTATTTGTTTGTGCTACTGGGATTATATTTAGGAATTTGTCTCCTGAGCCAAGGCCTTCAAGTGTACTTCCTAATTTCTCTTCTGTGAGGTTCATTTTGGTTGGTTTTATGTTGTGGTTATTGATCCACTTGCACTTGAGTTGTGAGCATGGTGATAGATATGGGTCTGTTTTCATTTTTCAGCATGGTGATATCCACTTATGCCAGAATCACTTATCAAATACACTTTCAGTTTTCCAGTTTAAATTTGTTGCTTCTTGTTAAAAATCAGGTATTCATAGGTGCATGGATTCATATTTGTGTCATTGATTAATTTTGATTGGTCCTCCTGTCTGATTTTATGTCAATACCAGGCTACTTTTAGTGCTGTATTTCTGTAGTAGAGTTTGAAGTCAGAGATTGTGATGTCTCCAGAAGATCCTTTATTGTACAGGATTATTATTATTATTA